>NW_026865277.1:0-221036 GCF_026571515.1 Ruditapes philippinarum
AACTTGTGGGCTCCTTGCCATTGGTTCTTGTTGCTGGGTCATGTGGGGGTTGCGTTCATTGAACGCCGCCTTTCCTTGTTGATCTTGTTATCAATATTTTGTGAACCTAAAAGGTTATCCTGACTCAAGTTGGGAATCAAGTGAAACATGCCTTTGAAAAACGCCAATATGTCAAGGTTTTATTCAGCTGAGGATTTTAACATCAGCAATTTGTTTAAAGATATCGTCTAATTCGTTAGAGCAAGATGCTGCTGCAAGCTCATATATGTCAATAATTTAATAATTTAAATGTCTTTCCCATTTAAACTATTTCTTTAAGCTTTAAGAATGTTTCAGTTTGTAATCTAATTTGGTGATACTCTCGTAGTACTGGTGTAACTGTACATGGAAGCATCAGAAATGTATACTTTGTAACTATCTTATCCATTGAAGATTTGGGTTTTCCATTATGAACAACATCTTAGTCATGGCAGCATGCAAAAACAATTTGAAATGCATTCTACCATCCATAGCAGTCCAGTTCTTTGGTTGAAAGTGAACATGGTAGGAACCTTTCACTAACTCCCATGAGGGTGCAGATTTCCAATCTCTTTTTTGCTGACATACCTAAGGGAAACATTCCATGTAGCAAGAGCTCTGATGTTGATGTTATGACTTTAAGGCTATTTTCCGAAGTAACTTGGCTATTAGATGAAGAGACAGGGAGAGTTGGCATGTCACCGGGTGGTAAAAAGCATTTGCTGTGCTTTGACAGTTATAAGTGTCATCAATTGCATCATAGTCATTGGTCACCTTGTAAATGATATCAATAAGGGTTTGAGATGTTTGTAGTGCATTTTCCAACCAATCACAAAGCACAGTGTACTGAAAACTGTCAACTTCATCAGAGCATTTTACACTAGTGATACTCAAATTTTTAAGTTGTGTTAAAAGTTGAGGCATTATTCGCTACTACTGCAACATATTGTATTCCAGTTTGAGTTTCAAATAAACATGATACTGGTTTCAAAACACATCTGGATATCACTTTCAATTTAGTGGCTGTGAATACTTCCGGTCTGGATGGAGAGTAAGGCCCAGCAGGATACTTGGACATTCCTTGCCTTGTTGACGAGCATCAATCGATTAATCCCAACCTTGCTTCCAATCAGATAACACACGGGATGGGCATGTGATGGAGGGTATCCAGGTACGAATGGACTCTTTGATAGCTTTAGCAATTTGAGAGTCAGATCTGATGGGATTAATTACACGCCTGTAATCATATGGATTAAAGATCCTGCAACACAATTTTTCATGGTTTTATTTTATAAATATGATGCTCAAATTAAGAATTGTCAATAATGTAATTTCCAATAAGCATTATTTATAAAGATATTACCCAATGTAACATTTTATGTAAATAAAGGGAGGTAATTAAAAATATTTTTTATAAATTCTAAGTCAAATTTTCCAGAAAGAAATAAAGGCATGTAATTTATTGATTAAATATAATGTGCACACATATTTGCAGTAAACATTTAACATATTCTTCGATGTTTGAAAATTGTTTTATTTGCAAAATTATATACATAAATAATTTTTTTGCAATTGTGGTATACACACAGTAACAATATCAATCACAAAATATACATGATATTGAAAAAATAGATAAATACAGAATCCCTAAAGAAAGCCCAACACGGCAAAATTGAAAATGTTGCAGGCTCGGTTTGATTGAGCCTGTTCATGTTACCGTCCACGCCCCCTAGCACCGGCTTAAGCAGAATTCAACATTTAAACGTGAAATAGTAAAATTTTGAATTTAGAAACATCCGCAGATGTGTTCATACGGCGGTTATCATGGAACCTTCAATGTGACACTTCCGTGCCATTCCATGAAAAGCGGCGTATGGTCCCCAAGTAATAAAAAGCGTGTGCCCTAAACGAGAAAACAATGGGCGGAACTAAATAAAATGGAATTTTGAAAGGGGATCAGAGGTTATGAAGCCTGCGTATCACAGATAAGACGTCAAAAGACAAATTTAAAAAGCAGGCAACATATCCTAAGGGTGATTCAACATTATTCAAGTAGGAATATTGGAACCACCCAACTAGAAAATGCCGAAAGTTGAAACTTAAAATACCACAAGCACAACAATAATGTCGTGCTGAACGATCTTCAAGGATCGAAAATATAACATCATTGATTAAATGTACGGGGAGACTTTTTACAGCCGCCACACGGCACAAACAACACGGATGTGATCATAAAATAGATAAATACAGAATCCCTAAAGAAAGCCCAACACGGCAAAATTGAAAATGTTGCAGGCTCGGTTTGACCCAACACGGCAAAATTGAAAATGTTGCAGGCTCGGTTTGATTGAGCCTGTTCATGGACGGTACTGGAAAGTGCAAGTTACCGTCCACGCCCCCTAGCACCGGCTTAAGCAGAATTCAACATTTAAACGTGAAATAGTAAAATTTTGAATTTAGAAACATCCGCAGATGTGTTCATACGGCGGTTATCATGGAACCTTCAATGTGACACTTCCGTGCCATTCCATGAAAAGCGGCGTATGGTCCCCAAGTAATAAAAAGCGTGTGCCCTAAACGAGAAAACAATGGTCGGAACTAAATAAAAAGGAATTTTGAAAGGGGATCAGAGGTTATGAAGCCTGCGTCTCACAGATAAGACGTCAAAATACAAATTTAAAAAGCAGGCAACATATCCTAAGGGTGATTCAACATTATTCAAGTAGGAATATTGGAACCACCCAACTAGAAAATGCCGAAAAGTTGAAACTTAAAATACCACAAGCACAACAATAATGTCGTGCTGAACGATCTTCAAGGATCGAAAATATAACATCATTGATTAAATGTACGGGGAGACTTTTTACAGCCGCCACACGGCACAAATAACACGGATGTGATCATAAAATAGATAAATACAGAATCCCTAAAGAAAGCCCAACACGGCAAAATTGAAAATGTTGCAGGCTCGGTTTGACCCAACACGGCAAAATTGAAAATGTTGCAGGCTCGGTTTGATTGAGCCTGTTCATGGACGGTACTGGAAAGTGCAAGTTACCGTCCACGCCCCCTAGCACCGGCTTAAGCAGAATTCAACATTTAAACGTGAAATAGTAAAATTTTGAATTTAGAAACATCCGCAGAAGTGTTCATACGGCGGTTATCATGGAACCTTCAATGTGACACTTCCGTGCCATTCCATGAAAAGCGGCGTATGGTCCCCAAGTAATAAAAAGCGTGTGCCCTAAACGAGAAAACAATGGGCGGAACTAAATAAAATGGAATTTTGAAAGGGGATCAGAGGTTATGAAGCCTGCGTATCACAGATAAGACGTCAAAAGACAAATTTAAAAAGCAGGCAACATATTCTAAGGGTGATTCAACATTATTCAAGTAGGAATATTGGAACCACCCAACTAGAAAATGCCGAAAAGTTGAAACTTAAAATACCACAAGCACAACAATAATGTCGTGCTGAACGATCTTCAAGGATCGAAAATATAACATCATTGATTAAATGTACGGGGAGACTTTTTACAGCCGCCACACGGCACAAATAACACGGATGTGATCATAAAGTAGATAAATACAGAATCCCTAAAGAAAGCCCAACACGGCAGCGGGATTTCAGTGAAAAACTTGGAAAATTTAAGTGATCATTTATAAAATTGTTTGCATTGTGCCATGATTTTGGCCCTAGATGATGATTTTTAGCTCACCTGTCACAAAGTGACATGGCGTCCGTAAACTTTTACTTTAAACGACATATTCTCATATACTGCTATGCCAATTTCAACAAAACTTCACAGGAGTGTTCCTTTGGTAGTCAACTTTGAAAAATTGTTGAAATAATTTTATTCCAAGAAGAACTCTGGTTACCATGGCAACCGAAAGAAAAAACTTTAATTATCTTTTTTGAGAAAACCGAAAGAGCGTAAGATCGATCATGGGTCATAGTAATTTTTCTGCCGTCTTCACTAAAATTATCAAACGGTTTATTAAAAGAGGTTATGACCCAATTATTTTAAGGCATACCGTATGTTTGGTGTTCAACCCTTTTACAGTTGAACGCTACGCTGTCCTCTTTTAATTACATCTGACGGACTAAGTGGGAGACTCTATGATGGATAGTTCTAAAAGCCCTTTGGGACTGAATTGTCTTAATGTTCGTCTTCTGTCTTGCTTCGTCGGGTCCTTGTAGGTGATTTTCTTGTTGCTCTGCCTTCCTTTAAGGCATCGAGTACTTTGGTTATGGTCATAAGGATGTACAATTTTCTACATATTTACATAATTTTGTATGTGTTTTATTTATTTCGTTTAATGTAGCCATGACCGTTGTTAGAATTTCACATGGCAGGGATTAATTTTATTTACACTTAATTCAGGAACATATTGGGGCTAAGAGTGAGGTTTGGCGCGCCTAAAACCGGTTTTAACTCCCCAGTGGTTTAACTACCACTGACCGTTCCAAGGCGTACCCCTCTGTGTTCCTTCACGTGTTTTTCATGTATGTGTTGTTATTGTTTTTGAATGTTTACATATTTTGTGATGTCTGCCGTGTTGGATTGTCGTTTACGGTAGGTATTTTCTCATACCCCCTCCCATTTATGACCCCCACCCCTTTTCATCCTTACAGGCCTTATCCCTTTAATTCCAATATGGGCCCGTTTTAGTTTATATTATTTCACACATTAAATGTCACTCTCCTTTCACCGACCTTATGTCCACTCCAGGTTTTGGTTTGGTGCCTTCTGGGTGCCCTACTTGTCGGGGCTGCGTCCTGTGAACGTTGCCTTTGCCATGTTGATCTGTATTCTTGTCTTCAATATTTGGCATGAAACATCATCTAGTCAATGTCTACCAAGTCTGTTCAAAGAAATGCACTGGGGTCAAAATAAGCCCCGCCCCAGGTGATCATTGATTTTCCTTATTTGTATATAGTGAAATCTTTAGAATAAATATCTTTTAAAAAAAACCCAAATAGCTAGAGCTTAGATATTAAATATTTAGTGGGTGTTTACCAAGTTTGTTCAAATAAAAGCCCTGGGGTAAAAAATGCCCAACCCCGGGAGTCATTGATTTTCAGTAAAAACTTGAAAAATCTTCTTTAAAACAAACAAACAAAATAGCTAGAGCTTAGATATTTAGCATGAAACATCTTATAATGGGTGGCTACAAAGTTTGTTCAAATATGTGCACTTGGGTTAAAATTGGCCCCGCCCCGGGGGTCATTTATTTTTTATTTTTGTGTATAGTAAAAACTTGATAATCCTCTTAAAAAAACCCAAAAAGCTAGAGTTTAGATACTAAGCTTGACATATGTTCTAGTGAGCCTCTAACAAGTTTGTTCAAATTGAAACCCTGGGGTAAAAATTGGCCCCTCCCCAGGGGTCATTGTTTTTCCCTTTATATATATAGTAAAAACTTACAAAAATCTTCTTTTGAAAAACCCAAAAATAGCTAGAGCGTAGATATTAACCATGAAACATCTTCTAATGGGTGTCTACTTAGTTTGTTAAAATTGAAGCCCTGGGGCAAAAATTGGTCCCGCCCCAGGGGGTCATTGATTTTCCTTATATGTGTATAGTAAAAACTTAAAAAATCATTTTTAAACAACCCAAATAGCTAGAGCTTAGATATTAAGCATAAAACATCTTTTAGTGGGTGTTTACCAAGTTTGTTCAAATAAAAGCCCTGGGCAAAAATTTGCCCCGCCCCATTGATTTTCCTTATTTGTATATAGTAAAAACTTTAAAAATCTTCCTTTAAAAAACAAATAGCTAGAGCATAGATATTAAGCATGAAACATCTTCTAGAGGGTGTCTACTAAGTTTGTTCAAATAAAAGCCCTGGGGTAAATTGGCCCAGCCCCATATGGGGTCATTCTTTTATATAATAAAAACTTTAAAAAAATCTTTTAAAAACCCCAAAGAGCTAGAGCTAAGATATTTAGCATGAAACATCTTCTAATGGGTGTCTACCAAGTTTGTTAAAAAACATCGTGTATATCCAGTTACGGCGGAATGTGAAAATAACGCACGATTCGCGCAAAATGTAACTCAGAATTGTGCAATAAATGGCGGATATCTGACAGGATTTCCAACGCGGTAAGTAAACTGGCCAATATATTTTTTATTTCACCGAACGGAACAAAGGGAATATCCGCAATCCGCTGCGAAGACATTACTCTTTATCCATCATCAAGATTATTTCCACGAAATTGTTTACTTTTCAAGATCATTCTTGAAAATGATGGCTTGATTACCGTTTTGAGTGAGAATTTGCCTTTTTGTCAACTCTTATTAGTACAACAATGCATATTATTCTGTATAATTTCGCTTTTTGATAGGCAAGTGACATTTACTAAACTTCCGGTAACATAGAAAATTGAAATAAGCTGATAAAATATGATTCAAGTCGTTTTTATGAGGTAACGCCGATGTATGTGAATAGAGCTTCGGGTAACGCATAAAAAAACACTAGAGTCGATCGCTAACCGAATAATGGATTTAAAACCATATTATTATGCGTAATAAGAGAAATGTAACCTTTGAAGACACTATCAACTTTGTGAATTCTAAAAAGAATTCATCTACAGTGTCAAAGACAAGAAGTGACCTAAAAAGGTTTCGAGAATGGCTGAAAATAGACGGTGAAGAAAGGGATATTGAAAATATAGATCCAAAAGAACTAGATATGTATTTATCTAGATTTATTCTAACTGTAAGAAATACCAAAAGTGACAAAGAACTTAAACCCTCTACGATTCAGGGGATAATTCCGTCTATCCGAAGATATCTCGTTGACGTTGCTTATTCAGAGGATCTTACAACATCATCTCACTTTAAACATACGAGAAATACATTAGTCTAAGGCGAAGGCGAAAGATCTCAAACAAAAAGGACTGGGAACAAAAGATACAGACCAGATCCTTTCACGAATGCAGAAATTGAGACTCTTAACGAGAAGCAACTGTTAGGCGGAAGTAAGTTCTTCGGCTATTCATATTTTCATTTATTTATTGGCATCTAGTCTACAGTAAATAATATTCAACATGAAATACAGTTGTACATGAGTAACATAAAACTGTCACATTTTTATTTTAACTCATCAATGTTTTTATTTACTTTAAGCATTGTTAATTCCTGGGTAAAACATTTAGATGTATGTTTGACACATATTTGTTTACATGTTTCTTAGTAACCGTAAAGGGCGACAACTTTGACAAGTAAGTAGGTCTAAACGCCGTAATTTACTACTGACTCGGTAAAGAATAGTTAAATCCTATAAAAAGAATTGTATAATCACCATATTCTGTTATAATTTACATACATGACTAATGAATTTAAAAAGATCATGTAGAATGAATATTTTACGTTATTTTAATTTTATTACTGATTTCAGGTAACCCAAAAGCTCTTATTTCAACTATCAGGTTGAATAACACAATGCATCTGGGCTTGCGAGGAAGAAGGAACATGTTACGATATTATGGGGTGACCATGAGTTGCGAAAGACGAATGGCACAGATGGGCGGCAATATCTTGAATTTACAGAGAGGGCAACCAAGACCAGGAAAGGTCTAAATGATGAGCCAAGAATGTTTAAACCTAAACTATGGGAAGAAAAAGGTAAGCCATATGTAGTAATTAAATTTTCTATAAAGGCAAACTTATTATAGATATATTTTCAAAAAAGTTTTAATTTTAGAAAAGAGTAAGTTTTCTTATTCCAATTATTACAAACGTGACATATATTTGATAATATTAATTTAGAAACTAATTGTGTTGAAAAATGTTAATAAATGAAATTAAACTGAAATAATATTGTTGTTTTTTTACAGATGATCCTCATTGTCCCTTGAAAATGTACCTGCTTTATAAGGAAAACAGACCAACAGTTGACCCAGAGAGTAAGTTCTACCTGCAAGTTAATGGATACTGGCAAGCAATGGGCAATTGGTTTAACACTTGTCCTATGGGAAAAGACTCCCTCTGTACAATTGCCAAGGCTCTAAGTGAAAGTGCCGATTTCAGTGGAAAACACACAAACCATTCTGGAAGTAAGACATTCATTTCCAATCTTTTAGATAAAGGTGTCTCTCCAACAGAGGTTGCTCAAATTACTGGTCATAAAATTTGAAGTCACTGAATCATTACCATTCCCCAAGCATTGAACGCCAACAGGGACTGTCAGAGATAATACATGCACCTAGGACAAGTGAGACAAACTTCAAAACTGATGAAATATCAGACAGTGAACTAGTTAACTGCTCCCAGGAAGTTGAAAAAACACTTCAAAGTATTGAAATATATGAAGAAAATCAAGCAACACCAAGGTTGAATGTAGGCGTTTCTCAGAGTCCAGGCAGCACTTTACCATGTCTCACTTCAGGAATCAACCACAGTCCATGTTCAGTGGTTGTACTTTCAATCAGCCTGTCAATATCATTTTAAAGAACTAATCTTTCAAATGAACAATTTACTGATATGAGATCAGTTTTTTTTGTATCCACTGATATAGTGTCTAAGGTTGAGTAATTTGTCGGCGCATCCATTGACAAAAAAAGACACATTCATTACATTTGCAATATTTCTTTTATATACAATTAAATGCGTAAATGAAATAAAAGGTTTAAATGAAATGAAATTCAAATTTTAAATGCAGTTCGTTCAATTATTTACTATTTAATGAACTATATTTATCATATTTTACAAGAATTCAAATGCTAGACAAGTATTATATCATGTCACCTGTTTTTGCCTTCATGGGCAAGTTATTTGCTTACAAGAAAGATATGACGGCATATATAAAAGTTTCTAGCCTGGTAAAATACAGCGGACAAAACATATATATTAAGTGAACGATTTTAAGTATAATAAAGAAAATATATATAAAATAACATGGGTCATTATGGACATCTTCGGGCAATTATTGCATAATGGCGAGCAGCAACCAAGTATTAACCTCTAAAGAAGAAACCCCCAAGAGTACCCCTGCGAAATGGGTTCATGGATTTCATGAACTTATTCAATGACATGAACTTCATGAACCGTATCATGAATACCAATAAAAGTTCATCAATTTTAGATTCATGAACAAGCGTTTATTCATAAATATGTTGAACTTCAAGATATATGTTTAAGAGTTGTTGAAAGGGTTCATGAATGTCAGGGAATGGTTCATAAATGTCAGGAAGGGTTCATGAATGTCAGGGAATGGTTCATGAAAAATGTGGTGATGAAACTAATTAACTTGATATTAGACAATTGAGGAATTTTCAATGTTAGTGACTTCATGAACTGAATATTCATGAACCAGAACTTACAAACTGAACTCGGTTTAATAAAATAAACAGAAATACTTTCACTGTGATTTGTCTGGTTTTAATTGCACACTGTTTTAACTAATTAGATTTTGCTTGACAATGCTGAAAGTCAATATCTTTCTTTTTGGCATATAGATGTGTAAGATAACATTTGAAAAAAAATTATGATTGCAATAACAAATCCAGTTCTGCATAGGATAAATTCAATTAGTACCATGTGTTTAGAGCTAACTGATACAAACAACATCATGTTAAATTGCTTTAACACAATCCCTAGGAGTGAAAAAATTTGAATTATATAAACTACTGACTTTAAAAATGCGAACCTAGCGATCATCAAGAAACAGCATTATGATCTAGATTTTTGGCCGGGTTGCACAGGTGCAAACCCGGGTTATAGTATGGTGAATGTCGGGCTGGCAGATGGATGGCTGGCGGGTAAAAACATTCTCAGCAACTACTTACCACAGCCGCCTGATATTTGGCATACAGCATTGACATGTTGTCTCATACTGTGGGATTCGATTTCAAGTCTGTCGCCCATCCCTTTCCTGGTAGTCTACTTTAAAAAGTTAAATTTTCAACATTAATTTTTAGTGGTTGGAAATTTTCGTAACAGTTTTCTCAGCATCTATTTATCATAGTCCCTTAATATTTGGCATATAGCATTGACATGTGGTCCCATACTGTGGGATTCAATTTCAGGTCTGTCCCTCATCCACTTTCTGTTCATCGACTAAATTTTCGACATAAATGGTCAATGGTAGGAAATTTTCGTAACAGTTTTCTCAGCAACTACTTATCACAGCCTCTTGATATTGACATACAGCATTGACACATAGTCCGATACTGTGGGATTCGATTTCAGGTCTGTTGCTCATCCACTTTTTGTTTAATGACTTAATTAAGTTTTCGACATTGATGTTCAGTGGTAATTTTTTTCTTAACATCACAGCATCAAGATATTTGGTATACAAATGCAACCCGGCCTTTTCTTGCATTAATATATACCACAGTGTCTATCAATTTATTAACTGGTACAATTTGTATCAAGTTTGTTGCTTTCAATTGAAATAAATGCTTACCAAAGTTACCAATACCAGATTGATTTGGATTTGAAACAGCATAAACTAAATTTCTTGCTGTACTGTAAATAAAGTACTGAAGACTACCGACAACATGCTGACCATTGGCTTGATAACAAATAATATAGCAGATTCTCCTCAGTAATCTTCTATACTTTTTAGAACAAAACTGTTTTCGATGTATACGAACACGGTCTACAATTTTTAGATTATCTGTATCCTCAATTACAAATTCAGATAAAGCACTTAATACTTGTTCGCTAACTTTATCTTTCAAAAAAGGTTTTAATTGTCCACATATATCACAATTATCTGACTTTTTCTTTGTTTTCCACAGTGTTCCACCAGAAGGTGTTATAATATCACTAGCCCTTATTATGGATTCTGTATGTTTGTACCTAAGGATCTGTCTTGTGGCATTGCCTGTTCCATGAACTGACTGCAGGAGAGCAGCATTTGCATCTTCAAATGGGAAGCAACTCCATGCCCACAGGGAGCCCCATTTTTCAACATACCGAATCAAGTGCACGCATTGTGCACATTTAATCCACAAGAGCCCTGACCATACAATCTCTTAAAACTAGAATAAAATTCTCGTAGTAATGAACCTGCTCTCTGAATCTGATCAACAGATATACTGTCGCCCAGAAGTATATACATGTATATTGCCTCTAAGAAATGTGCAAAATGTGTTAAATATTCTTCTGGCAAAATCCCAGTTAAGCATGGGCCTCCATAGAACAATAACCACATCTGTAGTTCAGTAGCCTTCAAGCTAGCAAAATGCTTTTCAATATTGTGTGGTAATCGTTCATTATGAAGAGGCGGTTATATGTTTAGAAGGCATTTAGAAACTGCTTGAATCTGTTTTCCAATAAAGTATGGCTGACCACTCTGACTTGGAGAAAACCATTTCATAAGCAATGTTTGTGTAACACCTAAGAGAACACCATGCATATAGTCTGGAACTGTACTTAGTCATAAGACTGAATTTGCAAGCAATCCTGATGTGCCTTTGAACCCTTTGATCCTCTTCCTGTCCGTACCATTTCTCATGTGTTCAACCACTTCACCATGAACTCTTTCTTTAAATTCCTGACCAAAATCTCTGTAAGGGTAACCTCTTGAGTGTCCTTTACCTTGCTTTACCACAATTCCAGGATCTTCACAAGATATACAACTCTCTGCACCATTGAACTATGTCGTATTTAATATTGATGCTTTTGCTGGAATGTCAAACATCCCACATACAACGGCCAATTTTGCAATAATAGTGTCACTGTGTATTTTTATTTTTATACCTTCATTATACAAGAGGTCTAGTTCTCTTCCCAAATGTTGTAATATTATTTCAAATGATGGTTTTCCTTTCTCCTGCCAAATAGCTGCTAGTAACAAATTGTCTCGAGAAAATCTGATTGAAGGACTCAGTTCATTAATGGCAATGAAAAAAGGTCATAACTCAACCTTAGAGGACTTAGGGGAGGAATACAAGTTAATTCCATCAGTATTTAAAATAGCTGTTAAGTTATAAGCATGGTCTGAAAGAATCCATCTAATAATCTCCTGTATTCTGAACAATCTGTAATGTCAGATATTACTGTTTCTTGTTCTGTTATCCTGCTTGGCTGCTTCAACACTGAAAGGAAACATCAAAAAATCAAATATGATCAAATTATTTAAACACTTTCAGTAATTCAATAAATGAAATGGTTTTATTTATTAAATTGTGTCCTTATAGAATGATGTAATTTGTCGTGCTCAATAAGAGAGTACTGTGATGTTCCAAACAATATTGAAAAGTAAAACTTGAATAATCGGACACTGGTGTGCTTATACAGCATTTAAAGGCTTTGGTATATTCAAAGTTAATAGACCATATGCATATCAATATTTTAAACCACTGTTTATCTCAGACATCTAGTGGTCTTTATCTCAGACATCTGATGGATATGCTAAGGTGTAGTTAACTAGAAACAATACCTCATATCTAGACCATAAGAGTATGCTGTTTTGTCTTGATAACTGAAGTTTCATTATCTGTTACTCCTGTTCCATGCACATTGTTAATGTGGCGTGCAATGGTCTGTTTTGCAGCAAAGTGGCGACAGCAAACTTTACATTCATATTTCTTCTTTCCAGCAATTATCACTTCCTTGTAATTTTGGGTTCTGTCTTCATTTGCTGAAAATTATAAGTAGAGAGAAAAAACTCACAATTAATATAGAAGTAAGCATGCTTCCATTGGATAACAGATTGTACCTTCTCAAATAATTTTAAGAACTGCCCTGGATGATGCTGGTTAGAAATTTTAAGATTTAGAAGGAGTACTATTCACCCAATACTCTAAATGTCACTAAAGTTTTAAAGTTTAACCTATTATCAACCATAATTATCTTCGATCAAACAGTGAAAATGGTGTGATTCATAGGCGTCAACTAAATTCCATACTGCATAGTACCAGTTTTGGAATGTTACTTCTTGAAATTCAATAATTTCCCGAGGTGACTATATTTAAATTGGTTAAGGGTCTACTCGGCTCTATACCAACTTGGCACGGGTCAACTTGGCCCATTTTTAACAAGAGATGTCACAGGAGACATCGAAGCTCGACTAATAAAATACTGGACGCAGTAAGGAAGACAAAACTATGAAAGAAAAATCAATTATGTATAATTATATTTTAAGTTATAGTAAAAAGATAACATTGTTAACATAAATTTCAAGATCAAGGGGAATAATTCTAGCAAAAGTCTCGCTAGAGTTATGAACCTTGTCACACAACATGTGTGTATGATAAGAAATATATATTTGAAGTTTGAAGTAGATACCTTAAAAAGTAAATAAGTTATAATATTTCGTAAGAAAATACTAAGTTCAAAGAGAGATAATTCTGTAAATATTGCTTCAAGAGTTATGAACATTGTCACATAAAAAGTAATTGATGATAAGGAATAAGTATTTGAAGTTTGAGGTAGATGCCTTTAAAACTAAAACAGTTTAATAACATTTTACTTGTAAAAAAATCTTAAACAATCTAAGTTTATGGGGAGATAATTCTTTCAATATTGGTGCTAGAGTTATGAACCTTGTCACATAAGATGTGGAGGATGATAAGGTACATACATTTGAAGTATGAAATTGTTCCCTTAAGAAATAAAGAAGTAACAGTAAAAAAATGGTATTTTTAAGGAAACTTCTAAGTTCAAGGGGAGATTAATCTGAAAATATAAAAATATTGGTGCTAGAGTTATGAACCTTGTCACATAAGATTGGGTTGATGATAAGAAATATATATTTGAAGGTGATACTTTGAGAAATGACAAAGTTATAGTGAAAAATATTTTACTGCACCAAAACTTTGATCTGAAATCTTCTGGACGCCACCGCCGATGCCGGGGCGAGTAGGACAGCTCTCCATATACTTTGTATAGTCGAGCTAAAAAACTTAATAAACATATTAACTTTTCCTGATTACTTGCATGTTATCAAGGTAAGCTGTTTGAAATGAAAAATAAGAGGTATCTGGTATATTATAATATAATTGTACATTGTACTTCTGCAGAATTAAAGTATATTTAGAAGAAATTTGTTATGTTTATGCTTGCAGATTCGTTAAAAATCAATATAATACAAATGTGTACTTAATATCATAAGCTTCTAATTAGTTGCAGGTGGTCATTATTCAAATTTGAATGAATCTTTTTTTATGCCCCGGTCATTTTTTATGCCTCTGGGCATATAGTAATTACACCGTCTGTACGTACGAGGTTAACCTAAAAAGCAAGTTGGAGTTTTCTTAAGTACTACCTATACAAATGGCTTCATACTTCAAACACATGCTTATTAACACAATGAACATGACCTGGGCAAGTTACATAACTATGCCATTTTTACCAAGTTATTGCCCTTTTCAGCACTTAGAAAATGAATAATTGGTTAACCATAAACGGCAAGTTAGGTATATCTTAAGTTCTATCTATACTTATAGCTTCATAATTACCACACTTACTTATCATTACCAATTACATGATATTCATGTCACTGTTGTGTTTGTTTATCAGTACTGTAAATGTATATATTTAGATTTTTAAAATTTCTAAATGTAAATAGTTATTTTTGATGGTACATGTTTTATTAAAGTATAAAATATTTTTAAATGTTTGTTCTTTATTTCATTTACGCGGTTTCAACAACGGTTTGTCTTAACACCGAATATGAAATCATATTCAGGAATATGAACAGGAGTACCGAACATGAATATCTTTTTTTTTTAAAAATCAGCTCTTTTTTGGATTTTTTTTCGTCAACAGAGCTAGACCAAATTATGTATCATTTACTTGTTTCATATGTCTTTGAATAAAAAAAACGAATTTCTGAATTTATTCGGTTATAGATTATTGTGAACAGCAGTGATTTTTTCCACTGTATTTTACGGCCGAATAAAGGCTGTTTCCCCTAGCCCATAATAGGTATAATACCTCTAAAAATGCTAATATTTTCCCCTAAAATGCCTCATGCTCTTCCTTAACAGAACCATGACAAAACAGCCTCTGACCTAAAATATCAGCTAGAAGACAGAAAGCTGTCCCTAAAAACAGCCTCTGCTATGTTCCATGCATGATAAATTTAATTGAAAATGAAAATTTTATAAAATGTGTGGGTAAATTCCATTTCAGTCTAATTTATCGCGCTATATTTTTCCCTTCAGAAATGAAAATTGGAGAAAAAAATCACTGAATAGAAAGAGAAGAATAACAATATGAACACTATTATTCATAAACGAAATATCTCATACACATAAAAAATAGACACTATTACATAAATGTATATATGTTATGGTTTATATTTATTTAAACTTTAAAGAAAATTAATTAAACTAATATAAATCATGCTTTATGAAAAGTGAGTGTTAGTAAGTGTTTTAGAATTTATAGGCCGAACATTTTTTATAATATACATATCATTTGGCATCCTCTTTCATATTCAGGGCCTGCATATATATTTATATTTGCGTAAATATTTTATTACATTTTATGAAAATACTATTCATATTCGGTATTCTCTTTATGTTTGCGAATATGAATTCACATTCGGTACTTAGTCATACCCTTCCAACAATAAAGAGTAACAAACAAACCAATATATAAATAAATTGAAAGTTGGTCCGAGTTGACTTGTGATGACGTTTTATCGGTTTATGGCTTTCATTAAAATTTCCCCAACGCCTTTGCATGCAAAACAAGCCTGTTAACAGTGAAACGTGTAATTATATTCACATAACATATAAAATAAAATTCAATATTTTCTGACTAAGTCTGTTAAATAGGCATTGCCGCAAGATTTGTGGCGATACATACCGAGTACGTGATTGTGAACATTTGCAGCATGTTTCACGAGGTCTTGTTTGTAGTTAAACAGCCTTTCACAAGACATACATTGACGCTTGTTAGTGCCATTGACAGAGATAATCCTGTACAGCCGCTCTGATTCCATGATAATATGATAAACTTTACAAAATATCACATGTGAATGTTATTTCAGAAGTTGTGATTCTCGCTGTTACACCGCCATAAGAAAATTATCAATAACATCCGGTTGTGGTCCAACACCACCAAATGCATACGCGAGGCCGGTGGACACTAGTCAAAATATTTTGACTAACAAAGTTTGCACATAAACAAACATTTCAATATTTTTTCAAAACATTAAGCATGAAACATGTTAAATTTCAGTTTAACACCAATAATAGTCCACCTGTGTAGGGAAGAGGTTATTTTTTCTGTTGTGAGTGAAACAGCGGTGAAAGGAGAAATCCTGCCAGGAAAGAAAACCCGTGACAAAATTTCAGGGCAAATTGTATCAAGTAAGTCAACATTTGGTCTTGAGACATAAGTATTTAGTATTTCTTTAAAGTAAAAAGACTTATTATTAATTTTTTTTAAGGTTTGATAACTTTTTTGAATCGGATAATAATTCAATAATGTTACCATATGGGGCTGTGTTCGATCGAATATCGAGTTGAAGCCGAATTAAGGCTGAAGTGAAGAACGTTCGCGAAAGCGGACTGAACACATTTTACCAACAACAAAGTTTATTTGGATGAATCAAAATTTCGTAATAGATCTAGATCTAATTATGAAAAAGCTAAAATTTTATCTTGCCGTTGTTAGATCACAAATGTTCACCTTGTGAGTCCAGAAAAGTTAATCACTCGTGAAAGTATAATTTCTGGGCTCACTTCAAAGCCTGGTGAAAGATAATATGATCTTGCACCAAAACAATTGATTATCCTCTACATATTTGCCCTGAAAATATTACAATAAAAGATACAAGTGGTCATAGATTCGAATCCTTCTAGATCTATTGAAGACTTTTATTTATTTTTATATTTTCTTCAAAGCGCATTTATACTCTTTTTTTAGCATGCCCATTCATGCACTACAGTGCTTAATTCACAAACAAAATTCTACATGCATGCATAAGAATATATAGTAGGGGGTACATGCACACAAAGTAAATCATCAAAATATTTTGGATAGTCTAAACTGTATATCTGCTAAATGTTGTTGCCATCTACCAATTGTTAGGAAGTCTAACCCAGTCTCAATGGCATGACGTCTGCATTCTTAAAATCGCCTCAGTCTGATTTGTAGATATTACAGCCGCAACTTGACGTCATATGTACTGTCTTAATAAGTTAAGAAAATTTTGGATATTTACAACTGGCAAAAATATGTTGAGGTCTTAAAGGATCAACAAAAAGTTAGTCACTTAATTTTTTAATAATTTAATTGTGAGCTTTACAAATGTCATATGAAACTAGAAATGTGTCATCATGCCACGGATGCCCCCGCATGCAGCCAAAATTTCAGATGGTGCATTAATTTTTTTTTTTTCATTTTAAGTTCAAAGCCCTTAAAACTTTTCAATGTTAACACAAACCATTTCCATACAACGTTCAAGGCACTGAAATTATTCAGTCTTAACCTTTAGAAAAAGCATATTGCATATTTGTAGCCAAAATAATGGCTAAAAGAATGAGTGCTGAAACTGAAAGTTCAAAATTTTTCCAACATTCAGGAAAGATAAGTTTGTCTAAAATCATTGAACCATGACCAAATTCAAACTTAAACTGCTTATTCCTAAGATGTATCTATATTATTTTCAAAGTGAAAGGGACATAACTCTGCCAAAAATCCATCAAACCATGACCAAATTCCAACTTGACCTGCCCATTCCTTTGACATATCCATATGTCAAATTAAAATTGAATATGTAACACTGTTAGGTAGATAATGAACAGAAACTGTAAATTTCATATTATTTTCAAAGTGAAAGGGGCATAACTCTGCCAAAAATCATTGAACCATGACCAAATTTGAACTTGACCTGTGCATTCCATTGACGCATCCATATGTCACGTTTGAGTTGAATGTGTTGTACCTTGAGGGAGATAATGAACGGAAACTGAAAATTTCATATTATTTTCAAAGTAAAAGGGGCATAACTCTGCCAAAAATCATCGAACCACAACCAAATTTGAACTTGACCTGCGCATTCCTTTGACGCATCAATATGTCACGTTTGAGTTGAATGTGTTGTACCTTGAGGGAGATAATGAACGGAAACTGAAAATTTATTATTATTTTCAAAGTAAAAGGGGCATAACTCTGCCAAAAATCATCGAACCATGACCAAATTCGAACTTGACCTGTATTTTCTCATGACATATCCATATGTCAAGTTTGAGTTGATTGTGTTGTACCGTTGGGGAGATAATGAACGGAAACTGAAAATTTCATATTATTTTCAAAGTAAAAGGGGCATAACTCTGCCAAAAATCATCGAACCATAACCAAATTCGAACTTGACCTGTATTTTCTCATAACATATCCATATGTCAAGTTTGAGTTGAATGTGTCCAACAGTTCTTGAGATAATGAACGGAAACTGAAATTTCATATTATTTTCAAAGTAAAAGGGGCATAACTCTGCCAAAAATCATCGAACCATGACCAAATTCGAACTTGACCTGTATTTTCTCATGACATATCCATATGTCAAATTTGAGTTGAATGTGCCCAACCGTTCTTAAGATAATGAACGGAAACTGATGATGACGGAATGACAGAATGACGGAAGGACGGAAGGACGGAAGGACGGAAGGATGGAAGGACGGAAGGACGGAAGGACGGAATGACGGAACAGGGTAACACTATATGCCCCGGCCATTACATGGCGGGGGCATAATAAAAATATAAATAAACCTTTTGAAATATATGTTCATAATTTTCGATGGGTAATAAGCATATTGGACTGAACAGAAGATTAGTGATTTTTATGTCTGCTATATTGCTACCATAAGTGATGAGTTAAATGAGTTCTAAATTCAAAATTTTACTATTTCATGTTTAAATGTTGAATTCTGCTTAAGCCGGTGCTAGGGGGCGTGGACGGTAACTTGCACTTTCCAGTACCGTTCATGAACAGGCTCAATCAAACCGAGCCTGTAACATTTTCAATTTTGTCGTGTTGGGCTTTCTTTAGGGATTCTGTATTTATTTATTTTGTGCCTGTGTTAGTGGGTAGTAAACCTTAGTATTTAATATAATGAGCTTTTTATTTTGACAAAAATGTTCTTAAACAATAACTGTGTACCCACTAGATTTTTAAAGGTAACCAAACTTTTCAATTTACATTTGAAAGAGTGGGCATGCTGCTGTAGGCTAGTCCCTTTAACCTATTGCATTTAAAATATGCCATTGTTGTATGTTTTGACTTTTTTCAAAAGAAGTTAAATATGCAGGTAGTGTTATGGGATACATTTATGCTTGTAAATAAATCATGAAATATCATTAAGTATATCATCATTATAGAGTGTATCATAATGTTGAGAAAATCATTTTTGAGTTTATGAACCAAAAAACGACCCAGTCACGAGAAGTTGGCATGAACAATACCTTACACATACATTTTGAGCAAAGTGACATAATCAGATAAGAATAATTTAAAATATTTGTAAACCTAAGGTGCTGGAACATCCTGGGTTAAAATTCATCAAAACATGCTGTTCATTTTAGCAATTGGGTGTAAAGTGAATCCCTACATTTGATATTCAGTTAAATGTAAGCATAATATGTCAAATTGTTAACCAAAAATGTGTTTTAATGTTTCCTTGACGGGCCCAAAGGGTTTTGTTATTTAATTTCCTTATAATGGGTATTGTATTGTATTAAATGTTTGTGGTATGCTGTCTTTAAGATTTTGTTAACTGTCCCTGATAACATTAATGACTTTCTTCTGTCTGCACATTTAGATCTGGAAAAACACTTGTCAAATGACAAACGTTATGCAAATAACTTTAATTCCTTTGAGGCTGATCCGTAGACCATAAAGGAAGCAGGAAGGAAATTTAAAGAATTCCTGGAACAGGTCCTATTTGAGGAATAACCTAAGATTTGGAATCATGCCTCATTCAGTATGCAAGAGGTAAAATTTTGAGTTACGGTAATCCATTAAGCTTACTTGTCATATGTATTCTCATGTACCCTATGATTTTAACTTAGATGTTCTGCTCTGTTTACATTTTTATTCTAATTATTGTCTAATGAGGCTACAATTTCAGATAGAACGTAATAAAATTGATCAGAATTTGAGCCTTTGTAAAATCTTGGATGAGTTTGAAATTTGGTTATAATATAGGTTAAAAAATTCTAGGTTATTTTGTGAAAATAGAAATTGGTTTCGAAGATGATGATTTGTCCAATCTGTATACTTTAGAGTCTTTGAACTTTATTTTGCAGCATCGGGGGAAGCAGTTTTAAACACAAATGACAAGGTAGTAACGGATTTCAAATATGCATCTCTTGTGTCCAATAAGGCACCGACTGAAACCCATGATGAATCAAATACTTCCAGAAGTTCCAGTAAGGCACTGATTGAAACAGAAGGTATGCTTTTAAGTTCTGCTACATTTGCATCTTACTTCAAATCACTTGAGGTCTCAATTTCAGTTAAAATATATAAAAAAAAAAACTTGATCAGAATGTTAGCCTTTGTAAAATCTCAAATGAGCCTGACCTTCAAATTGGGTTCTGTAGGGTCAACAATGTTTGCACTCACATTAGTTTTATTTCAAGTTAGTTTGTAAAATTAGAAACACAAATTGGAATAGTAAGTTCTGTCAAAAATGGCGCTTTAGGGTCTTTGAAATTTATTCTGCAGCATTGGGGAAAGCAGTTTGTAACACAAAGGATGAGCCCCAGCATTCTATACAAGTAGTTACCGATGCATCTCTTGGGTCCAGTAAGGGACAGACTGAAACAAAAGGTAGGCTTTAAGTATTCATTTATATTCTGCTCCGTTGAGTTTCATTTAGATTTAATTTGCCTGTTTCAAGGGTCTACATAGATCAAAATTGGGTTGGGTTTACTTTTATATGTTTCTACATGATCATTTTAGTGTTTTACTTATTTAACCTTTTGTAACCATGACAACTGTTAGAATTTCACTTGGCGGGGATTCATTTTATTTACACTGTCTCGTTTATAGGAACATGGTGGGGCTAGGAGCGAGGTTTGGTGCACCATTAACCGGTTTAAACTCCCCAGCAGTCATTATTATGCTGCTGACCGTTCCAAGGCGGCGCCCCACTGTGTTCCTCAGATGTATGTCTATGTTGTTTCATACTGTTTTGGCGACACTTTTGCTTGTGTCCCTTGTTGTTTTCTCGTCTACGGTAAGTATCTTCCCCATTGCCTCTAGTTTTTATTTCTTTGAATACCCCCCCCCCCCTTCCCCCGGTCTCCTGGGACCTTCCCGTTTGTGTGCCTATTATTATTTTCTTTGAATTCCTAATCAGTTACAAATTATTTATCATTTAATGATTAACGTGTCTTTGCCCTGTCCTTTTTATGTTTGGGGTCCGCCTGGGCTCCTTGCGATTGGTTCTTGTTGCTTGGTCATATGGGGGTTGCGTTCATTGAACGCCGCCTTTCCTTGTTGATCTTGTTTATCATATTTGTCACATGACAGTGCCAAGTCTTATTCTGTATTATTATCTGCCATACTTACTGTCTTTATAGCCTTTTGAAAAACAATAATTGTAAGTTCAAAATATATATGTATCAATACATTATACTGTAAACACAATAGCAAAAAACATTTTTGTGTGTGTACATTTTGCAAATTATAAAGACAGTTCGACAATGTATAGGTAAGATGATATTACATAATCAACAATACTGACCTTGATTTTTTGTGATTATATATTATGTTTATTAGGTAATGAAGACAAACAGGATGGGTTCTCTGCTCTAATGAAAATGAGGCTAGAGTCATCCAGGTAAGTTCTGTAATTATGTCTCCCACCAATTTGTTTTTTTGATGGGAGACATTTTTATGTTGTGCTGTCTAGGGCTGTATCAATATACTTGTAAATCATCGTTAACCGATTTTTCAACTTTCAGTAAGATACAGTTATCCAGTTTAGCTGTACCAATACAATATCAAAAGCTAACTAAATGGCATAAATAATTTCATCTGATTTCTATGCCAGTTTAATAGTAAAACACAACTGATTTTGGCTTTTTGTAAAATTTATTTGTAAAAATAACAAATAATTTTAAATGTACAGTATAAAAATGTTGGTCACAATATTTATAGCAAATCTGTATAACGTATTTGTCCTAATAGACATGCCCCTCTTTTCAAGGACCCTGGGCGTTAGCTAATGGTTGTCTCCCAAATCTCAAGTTCGTGAAAAAAACCCAACAAAAATCTGTAAACGAAGACATAAACACTGCTATGGTCACCATTAGCACAAAAGTTAACACAAACGAATGTTGTCCGAGAGTGAAAACAGCCGCGAAAAAAACAGCACTATCCGAGTGCGGTCAGATGCAACGTTATTGGGTCCGAGTTTTATTATGTAATGTAAATGGTATACTGAGTTTATATTAATAATATATATCTTATACGGTGTGTATATAAACATCACAAAATATTTACATATTTAAACTAGAAATAATGTGTTTCCAATGTAACGATTGACAACTCTGGGGTAGATTTCCACGACGTTTTTTTTATTAGTTGAAATTAAACGATACTGTAGGGCAGCATCTTTCTGAAATTCAAAATAGCCGACGTTATGAAAGCTGTTTGTCGTATTTTGAATTAATTTTCATGCTTTTTCACTAACTTTCTTAAAGAAAACTAATATACCACCACCCACACATAAGGCATGCATGACTATTAGAATAGAGAAAAACAGAATCCCTAAAGAAAGTCCAACACGACAAAATTGAAAATGTTGCAGGCTCGGTTTGATTGAGCCTGTTCATGGACGGTACTGGAAAATGCAAGTTACCGTCCACGCCTCCTAGCACCGGCTTAAGCAGAATTCAACATTTAACACGAAA
This sequence comes from Ruditapes philippinarum, assembly GCF_026571515.1. Classification (NCBI taxonomy): domain Eukaryota; kingdom Metazoa; phylum Mollusca; class Bivalvia; order Venerida; family Veneridae; genus Ruditapes; species Ruditapes philippinarum. Next base: position 22,854 of record NW_026865277.1, read on the forward strand.
TGGCGAAATTTTGAATTTAGAAACTTCCGCAGATGTGTTTATACGACAGTCTTCATGGAACCTTCAATGTGACACAGTAGTGCCATTCCATGAAAAGCGGCGTATGGTCCCCAAGTAAAAGAATGCTTTTGCTCTAAACGAGAAAACAATGGGCGGAACTAACTAAAATGGAATTTTGAAAGGGGATCTGAGGTTATGAAGCCTGCATATCACAGATAAGACGTCAAAAGACAAATTTAAAAAGCAGGCAACATATCCTAAGGGTGATTATACAGTATTCAAGTAGGAATTCTGGAACCACTCAAGTTGAAAATGGCCGAATAGAAGAAACTTAAAGTACCACATAACATGTATACACAACAATAATGTCGTGCTGAACGATCTTCAAGGATCGAAAATATAACATCATTGATTAAATGTACGGGGAGACTTTTTACAGCCGCCACACGGCACAAATAACACGGATGTGACAATAAAATAGAGAAAAACAGAATCCCTAAAGAAAGTCCAACACGACAAAATTGAAAATGTTGCAGGCTCGGTTTGATTGAGCCTGTTCATGGACGGTACTGGACAGATAGGGCAGATACAAGTAAAAAATTCTGGAAAGAACGTGATCCCTCGGAAGCATTAATCACAACAAATTAACATAAGAATTGCAGACTCGGTTTGATTGAGTCTGTACATGAGGGATAATGAATAAGTGCAACGTCCCTCACGCCCCCTAGCACCGGCTTGAGCGGAACTCAATTCTCAACTCTTTATAGTGTTGGCATCAATGATCCCGAAGGACCAGAAAATATAACAACACTGAAGTGAAGTACGGGGCAACTTTTTACGGCTGCCACACGGCACATGACACCTGCTGTTGTGAAGTACAAAATTCTGAAAGAAAGTGATCCCTCGGAATATATGATAAACAAGATCAACAAGGAAAGGCGGCGTTCAATGAATGCAACCCCCATATGACCCAGCAACAAGAACCAATGGCAAAGAGCCCAGGCGGACCCCCAAAAAAAACAGGACAGGGCAAAGACAGAGCACGGACAGGTTAATCATTAAATGATAAACAATTTGTAACTGATTAGAATTTAAAGAGAAGAATAATAGGCCCACAAAGGGGAAGGGGGCAGGAGACCGGGGGAAGGGGGGGGAGAGGAGATTAAGCATTAATCACAACAAAATAACATAAGAATTGCAGACTGGGTTTGATTGAGTCTGTACATGATAAAACAAGACAAACTTTATCTGCAAGCAACTGACTTCTTATCTCACATGATCTGTACTGAATCAGCAGGTGAAATTGAATAGGCTTTGGACTAGGGCTGTGTATCATCGGTTATAATTTTCAATGCGATATCAAATGTATCCATACAAAAGGATCGATACTCGATATATCAAATTATACAGAGTACTGAGTTATTTACTGGAAATAAAAGAGCTTAAAATTGTTATTTTTATGCCCCTACAAAGTGGGGAGCATATAGCGTTGAACTTGTCCGTCCGTACGTCCCGAAATCTTGTGAACGCAACTCCTCTTAAACCGGATAGCAGATTTTGCTTAAACTTCCAGGGATGAATAACCTTAATGTGTAGATGGCAGTAAAGGAAGGAATTTTTGCTGCGACCAAATTTAACAGAATTATGGCCCTTTGTTGATTTTTTCACTATATACCATATAGAAATTATGTGAACGCAACTCCTCTTAAACCGGATGACAGATTTTGCTTAAACTTCCAGTGATGAACAACCTTAATGTGTAGATGGAAGTAAAGGAAGGAATTTTTGCTGCGACCAACTTTAACAGAATTATGGCCCTTTGTTGATTTATCTCACTTTATACCATATATATGTTGTCAGTGGGGGCATCCGTGTCCTTTGGACATAGTTCTAGTTTTAAACAATATTATGAAGTTGTTTATTTATGTAGCCTCTTCAATGTTGTCACATAGTCATAAAACTACGACGTCTCTCAGTAAAAAACAATGATGTTCAATCAGTTTTTCAAATGAACATGATATCTAAAGCCTCTGTTGAATGTCAATAAAATTAGCAACACTGAATGTTATTATTCAATGGCCTTTGACAACAACATGGAAAAGAGAAGTGCCAGAATGACAATTTTTTATATTTAAGTTATTTATGTTTAATATTCAAAACAGAAAGATTTGATTCCAATGTACTGGTCAAACCCAAAATTCCAGTATATTCGATAAATTTCGAGAACCAGTATGCATCCCTACTTTGTACACAATCTGGACCTTGAGAACACAGGTTATAAAACTAGAACTCATTGGGGCAAAAAACATGATTAAACTGGAAGAATTGAGGCCTTCAATGTAGAAAATAATTCTTATTAGTTCGCTGCATCCTAATATATGTGTAACATATCTAAATAACTATTATGCACATTGCATTAAATGGATGTAAAAAATCTGACTTGAACGCCGCCTTTCCTTGTTGATCTTGTTTATCATATTTTAGGGTCTTTATATTGTAACGAGAAAAGACGAAGAAAACTAGAAGAGGTAAAATATTTAAAGAAAAAAGTCAGACGGATGGAGAAAAGGAAAAATGAAGCACCTCAGAGTACGCCAAGTCACAGGGAATCACCTCCCAGTCCTCCAAGCTGTTCTCAAAGTCCTCCTAAAGGTGACAGTTTGTATGAATGTGCTGAGGCAATAATGCCATGTACCATGGATGAACAAGTGCTAAAACATTTAATCAGAGCAAGAAAAATTTCATTATATCTGTCAACAGTTTTTCTCCAAGGAAGAGATAAAAACCTCTTCAAGAACTGGAAAACGTACTATTAAATGTGGGGAAAACCCAAGGCCAGGATTGAATCCAGTAAATTTTGGAAAACTACAGGAGGCAGTGATGAAATATTGTAATTTTGACAGAGCGACATTTATCAAAAAGTTTGAAAATTATCAAAAAGTTTTAAGAAAGACCAATTTATTTTTAGAAAATGTGATAAGAAAAGGTTAACTTAAGGTATGAGCCCCCTAATGAGCACTATAAGGAACAATAAAATTGACAACATAGGTCAGTTATATACCTTAAAAGACACAATAATGCAAAATTTAAACAAATATGAAAAACAAGATCAACAAGGAAAGGCGGCGTTCAATGAACGCAACCCCCATATGACCCATATGACAATTTAGCCAATAAATACCAATTATAATTTTATAATTAAAATGAAACACTTTTTCTTGTCAAGAGTGATCTGAGACACGCAAATAATGTTCAAAGAAAAAAAAAGAAAGAAAGAAAAAGTTGTTTCTAGGTGGGTCATACCTTAAAGTTTACCGTATGGTTTACGAGTTATGGCTATTTTCAGAAAAAAACTCTAAATATTCTATTATATAATCATTATGAAAAAATGTTTTCTTATAGAACATTTTTAAGAAACAAATGATAGCATCAACTAACAAATGACCCAGCAAAATTATTGTATCTACTCAAAATGTTTGAAATATGTTATAAGAATCTAACACCGGCTGCCGGTACAGACCGGAATATCTAGCTCGAGGGTAACTGTTTACGTCGGTAACAAAGCTCTGCCGAATTTCCACTAATCAGTTACCCGAGAGCTAGACATTCCCGTCTGTAACGACAGCCAGTGTTTGATACTTTTTTCTTGCATATTAAATGTTATTTTTGGAACAGAAATTACGAAAACTGATATTCTCATTACACACTTTTTTCTAATAGTAGCGTATGAACTTACAAACTTCATTCATAACGGTAAAAGGACGTCATCCTTAAAGCGACTTGACTTACATGGGGGGGGGGGTGTAAACAGGGTTTTCTAGCACCGCCGAAACGGTAGATAATCCTGTCTGATATGCAAGAAATATAAATGTTACCCTACCCAACCCATTTAAAGTGGTTGTTTGATAATTTTTCTACTTGGAGGGCCTTATTCAAAATATCCCTAAAATTTACTCAAATCTGTTGCTGTTTTCAAAGTTTGCATAAATTTTTGTAAAAGTATATTGGTTGCGCTTGTCAAATATAAAATACTTTTACCGTCTAGTTTTTATTTTTATTAGAATTTGAAAATATCAGGTACCATATTTGATGATAATTTTTTGCACAATTTAGCCAATAAATACCAATTATAATTTTATAATTAAAATGAAACACTTTTTCTTGTCAAGAGTGATCTGAGAGACACAAATAATGTTCAAAGAAAAAAAAAGAAAGAAAGAAAAAGTTGTTTCTAGGTGGGTCATACCTTAAGTTTTGATACTGAAATAACTTAGCTTTAACAATGTTGTTATTTAGTTGCCAGTTTTTCAGCTTCCTGGCAGCATTGTTTTCATTGACACTTATCCGACTTGAGGTATTCTACTAAAAACATTAAACTTTCACCCATGTTATTAGACAGTGTAGCAATACCACGTGGCCTTGACGTCATTTTCGGCATCATTTCCAAGACAAATATTGCTCGATTCGAAAATGAAAATAGCCGTAAGTATTTTATTTCTGCACCGATTTCTTTAGGATATGCACCATTCTCCGGAGAAAAATATAAGCTTGCCATAGAATAGTGTTTTTCCTTCAGTATATGAGCCGTTTTATCAAACACTTTGTTTAAACTTGAAAGTTGATTGTATACGAGCGGACTTCAGTTGCAAGCTATTTCGTTTTCTTGTATTACCTGACCTACGCCATGATTTAAAAGTCGTGATTACATCAAAATGGAGGATGGGAGGCAAAATCCTACTTAAATATGTTTATATTGCAATTATTTATGGTGTAAATCTGAAATTTTTCTTCAATTGACAATTATGGCACCAGTTCCAAAAAATATGATAAACAAGATCGACAAGGAAAGGCGGCATTCAATGAACGCAGCCCCCACCCGACCCAGCAACAAGCGCCAGCGGCAAGGAGCCCAGGAGGACCCCAAAGAAAAACAGGACAGGGCACAAGGCAGAGAACGGGCAGGCAAACCACTACATCAGAATAAGCTAACAAGCCAAAAATTTGGACTACAGTTTAAAGCAGTTTTCAGAATTGGTTACACATGTGAAGAAACATGAATTCCGTTCTCTTTCTATAATAACGATTATTCTTATAGAAAAGTATGTTATTTGGGAAACAAATCATGCCTTGCCATTGTAATAACGCAAGCAGCATCATTACGTCCTGTTCTTTTAACGATTGTGTCAAATGGTAAAATAATGAAAACAATAAATGGGGGATGGACTCTCTCACTAATGTTCTTAAACATACTGTTGCAAAAAATATATATAGTTTGTTCCATTTGCTTGTTTTAATTTTGCGTCTTTTTTTTTGTTTTCCTAGGAATGCTCTAACAGAGTTATGTATGCCCGGTATCCCAACCATTTGGCTTTTAAGGACGTTTTCGGGAGTTTTCATATAGGCAAAATCAAAACTGAGTTTCTTTAAACCAGAGACATAGATAACAGAGATAGGCAACTTCTTAGCCAGTTAAAATATCATGCATGCTTGCTAAACTTAAAACTTATAGCAAGTAAAACTTATTCATCATATATAAAAAATCAGTAAAATAATACATTTTTCTGAAAGCTTATGCATTTATCTATGGCTGCAGATAAAAACATTTTAAGTTCCATTTTAGATATATGATAATCATTTTTGAAGAGAACTACTGATTAATTTTTGGGACAAAACTATTCATATGACGAAAAAACTGGCTCTGTGGAAGTGAAAGACAAGGAAAGTTGCCAATATTTTAACATGCAGCTACAGGTAAAAGTTTTACCATAAAATTCAAAGGATTGAAAAAGATATTATTTAGTGAAATAATTCAAATACACCAATATGTATATAACTTTAATATGTATGCCACCAGTTCCAAGTCGAACAATTCAGACTACAGGTAAAGGCGGTTGCAAATGTGAAGCAACATGCCTTTCGTTCTCTTTCTATAATTATGTTAACCAAGAAAAACATTTTATTATACGACGTGTACAATCTTTATTTAATATACATTACGTCGTATAATAAAATGTTTTCTTGGTTAATATAATAAAGGACATATGGAAACGTTCAAGCTTTATTGGTGCATTATTTCAGGCATAAAATGTACAGACAATTTTTCTCTTGATTGTTTTCTGTTGTTTATATATTCAATTTTTTTGCAAAGGAAGTTAATTGTTCTTATTTTCTAACAAGATCAGACTTTGGCAACATGTTTGCAAATAATAATTTATTTCAGGAAACAATTGTCAAATTGTATTAAGTTATAATATGCAATCAAAATGTTGAAAGTTTGTCAAGATGTAATTATCATTTATTTCTCAAGAAGTTACGAAGAAAATACATTGACTAGGTCGCAAATAACTTTATTATATTCGCCGATAAAGGCGTTAATCCTGTGTTATAATTCTGTACCATATATGAAAAAAGTTACATTTTCCGGTACCTCGAAGCACAATTCACGTACATCGCGTTACCTCATAAAAAAACGACTTGAATCACATTTTATCAGTTTATTTTCAATTTTCTATATCACCAGAAGTTATGTTTATGTCTCTTGTCTACTGAAATCGAACTTATACGGTATAATATGCGTTATTGTACTTTGTAAGAGCCGAAAAAAGCCATAATCTCACTCAAAAACGGTGGTCAAGCCATCATTTCACGAATGATCTTGAAAAGTAAACAATTTCGTGGAAATAATCTCTTGCATTGAAGAATCAAGAGAATGTCTTCGCAGCCGTACGCGTGGCTATTCCCTTTTTTTCAGTTTGGTTTAAAAAAAATGTTGGCCCAGTTTACTTACCGTGTCGGAAATCCTGTCAGGTAATCCGACATTTATTGGCACAGTTCTGCGTTACTTATTGAACGAATCGTGCTTTATTTTCACATTCTGGCGTAACTGGGTATGCACGGTGAAATAAAAGTCCCTGGTTTAAAATTGGCACTGGCCCAGGGGCCTACATACAGGTGAGCGATTTCAGGGCCATCATGACCCACTTGTTTCATAATTTGTTTAGACTATTTCTCCTACACTTCTAATGGAATATCAATTAATTTTCGGACGTTAATAATTTAATTTGATTTCTGCTTAAGCCGGTGCTAGAGGCGTGGATGGTTACTTGCACTTTCCAGTACCGTCTATGAACAGGCTCAATCAAATCGGGCCTGCACCATTTTAAGTTTTGCCGTGTTGGGCTTTCTTTAGAGATATTGATTTTTGTCTATGCTATATTTACGGAATCCTAATTATTGCTTCTGGTTAGAGATAAAGTCACAAATGCAAAATCATAAACAAATTACTACATATGTAAATAAAAGCAATTGATAAAACAATTTATCATTGTTATTGAATTTTATTTAAATGAAGTTACATAGGATGTATAGTGATATATCAATGATTTGGCTGTATCGACCTTTATTTTTTTTTTATTTTGTGAGAAACATTGTGTTTAGTGCACAAAACTCATGTTTTAATGAGTTGACATATTTTAACATTTATAAATGTCTTTACTTTGGTGAAATTTATCAATGGAAATTTCCTTTTACTTGTGTTTTACAATCACACTATTTGAAGGAAATCTACAGGTAATAACTTGTTTGCGTGAAGTATTATACATGTATATGTTCTTGAAACTTATTTTTGTACACATATTAAACATGTTCTAGTATTTTATACATGTAAAGTGTTTTTATGGTACCATTTGTCATGCGTAAAGTGATACTCTACGCCCTGATTCGGCACTATTGTAAGTTTCGCTTATCCCTGTTGCCGTGGTTGCAGATATGCTTTTTATCATATATTTTTTAAATACCTTTTCGCACCTAAGTGGACAGTATTTTTAACGTATATCACCTTAATTAAAGAGAAATATGACAAACAAGATCAACAAGGAAAGGCGGCTTTCAATGAACGCAACTCAACATGATCCAGCAACAAGAACAGTGGCAAAAAGCCTAAGAGGGCAGGACGTAAGGCAGAGCACGTACAGGCTTATAACTTAAATAATACTTAGAACGACATAAAAGTAAGCAGGAAGCAGAAGGGAACAAAAAAATGATTGATTAATGAACAAACTTAAAATCTTGAAACCAAGTGATCCCTCGGAAGCATTAATCACAACAAAAATTACATGAACATTGCAGACTCGGTACAAGTACAGGGACACAGAAAAATAACGGGTTACGAGATGCGGGAAGGAGGGGTAAAATAATGAGAATTTTAAGAAAAAAAAAACTAGGGGCAAAAGGGAAGATACTTGGTGTTGACGAAGACACAGCAAGGGACACAAACAAAAGTGTCACCAAAACAGTATGAAACGACAAAGACATACATCTGAAGAACACAGAGGGGCGCCGCCATGGAACGGTCAGCAGCATGAGTACTGCTGGGGAGTTAAAACCGGTTAATGGTGCTCCAAATTTCACTCTAAGCCCATCATGTATCTTTAAACGAGACATTGTAAATAAAATAAATCCTCGCCAAGCAAAATTGTAACAGTTGTTATGGTTGCCAAAGGTGAAATAAGTAAAACATAAAAATGATCATGTAGATACATATAAAAGTAAACCCAATGACCATAACAAAGGTACTCAATATGTTAAAGGAAGACAGTGCAACAAGAAAATCACCAACAAGGGCCCGACAAAACAAGACAGAAGACGAACATTTAAGACAATTCAGTCCCAAAGGGATTTAAGAACTGACGCCATGAGTCGCTGGTTCGATCCTCGGACGAGGCAAAATGTCCCTGTTACAAATATTTTCGGTGTAATTGTTGTCTCTAACCTCTGATTAAATAATCATCTGGAGTTAAAAGTATGTCACTCGCAGAGATGTTTGAATCTACTGATAAAATATGATAAACAAGATCAACAAGGAAAGACGGCGTTCAATTAAAAGTTATCCAGAAAACAGGTAAATAGGAACGACCGCCAGAATATTGAATTCCTTATTTACTAAAATGTCCATTTTCTTAATTTTATTTCTTAAAACAAAACTCGCATCGATATTTTAAAATACAATTTACAAGATGGTGGCCTTGAGATTGACCGGAAAAATGCCATTCAAATATCAATATACGTTATTGTATATATCATATCAAAATATGTAAATGAATAAAGATTCAAAGTGTTATGATACTTAAGTAAAGCTAAATTGGGCAAAGCTAATAAAGACATTTTCATGTTTCACTTCTTATTTAATTCAAAGAAGATTTTCTCCTAATTTAAAAACTGAGAAATTATGTCAGGCATGTATTTCTCTATTTTATAATGTGATTGCAATGACAGTAATTTCTATGGAGACTATCGTTTTTATTCAGATTTTTATTTCTGTAAAAGGAACTGCGTAGTCATGATTTGTTTAACAGGAAGGAATGACATAATGCTTTTTTCAAATTTGAAAATTCTAAACCATAAATTGATATCATACAATTGTTATTAAGTCACTTAAAATATATTAAGTAGAAAATTAGTTTTTATATTTCTAAGTAATTCCTTAATCACGGGGGAGGAACTGTTACACGAAGGGTGGAGTTCTTATGATAAAATGTTCAGGAGTTTTTGTGATAACTGGCACGGAGTTCGTCGGAAAACATTTGTATATACTATAAAAACACTCGTCAAAAATGGTTATTTTCAACTTGCTATCCAATGAGCTTCTAAATCATGAAATGTAGTACGCTCATCCTTGGCACATATATTAGGATATATAATGTTGGTTTTGAGTGTATTTTAGTTCAAGAGATATTATTTCTTACGCCACCTTTTTTATTGTATTTTTACTTACGCAGATTTCGTGGACTGCAAAAAAGGATTTATGTAGAGCATTGACTTTCGTGAAAAATGCGCTTTTTGAAATACTCAAATATGGTTTTTTCGTGTGTATTTTTCTGTCGATGTTTGATGAGTATTTCCCCTATGTAATCTTAGTGGAGATAACAAGCATATATAGTCAAACTTAGTTCGCTCGATCCCGGAGGGACCTGCAAAATTGTTCGAGAGATCGGTAGTTAGAGCCAACCGCAGTTGAGTTTTTATCATGTATCATACTTTTTTGAGACATGGGTGTGGGAACTATCCAGGTTATTTACTTATTTATTATGGTATAAAATGGTACAAATTACTTGGCCCTTAGGTAAGGGAAGCATACCTATATATTGTCTGTTTAAGAAAGGGGGTTGTTTAAAACATGTGAAACTGAGAACAACGTGTACGTTTTGAGACACTTTTATTTTGTAGATTAAGCCATGATAGTTCTGAATATCAGTGACCGCTGGTTCAATTTTTACTGTAGATGATAGCCCATCACATATTTATCCTTTGCATACACTTAAGACCAACGTTTTATCCACATTTTGGTGCAAAGGATGATCGTTATAGATTTTATAAGGATTTACAATCTTATTGAATAATAATAAACGCCAAAACATGCCTGCCGTGATTTAGCGCAAGAAACACACTGACAATAACAAAAGTTATCATAAGAACTCTGTGACATCTTCAGAATTATCACAAGAACTCCAGGACATTTGAAAAATCGGGTAAAAATCTGTTAGCCGGTGCTTTATATTTGCAAGTGACGTAGGGCTGCTTCGCCGGTCATTAGCCAGCTCAGGTCCTTCGTTCAAATATTTGGTAGTTTCATGGATTCTAATTGGTGTAAGAAACTATAAAAAAAATATAATGTTATCATAGATAATTTATTATATATTAAAGAAATGCGTCTACACAGACTACACAAAGTGGGAACAGTGACGGAATGCAATGATGCATTCCTGTTTTCGTAAATCTAAAACATGTAAACAAATAACAATAAAAGTAAAAGACATACATGTATACAGTACAGGTCTATCAATATTTAGGGTATTGTATTCTACTTATTTCCAAAGATTAATTACCATCTTATTAATAACAACATTTTACAAAACAATGACAATTTAACCATATGAAAAACTAGGAAGAAATAACATCACTAACCTGAAAACAATATAATATTATCATAGATAATTTATTATATATTAAAAAAGTGAGAACAGTGACGGAATGCAATGATGCATTACTTTACCCGTAAATATCACTTTGTATAAACACTTATAAACAGTTAGTACATGTTACTATTTGAATATAATAATAGGATAACGGGACTATAAGTTATTAAATGACTGACGTAGAGAAGAGAAATATGTTTGACTTAATACGAGACCCAATTTGTGTTTAAGGATTAAAGATTGAAAACAACAACCAGTATTAATGTGCCCCCACTTTAGTTGCGGGCATTTAGATGAACCATTATCCGTCCTTCCGTCCGTCCGTTCTCTTTTTATGTCGCACGTAACTCAAACAGAATTTGACCTAGAGTCATGAAACAGGAATGTTGATCAGCATGTGCAGTTGCGCACCTGGGTATTTTCGTCTGGATTTATTAAGTACTTTTAGAGTTATTGCCCTTGACTAAGTAAAAATTTGCAATGTTCAACTTGTGTCGCACGTAACTCAAAAAGTATTTGACCTACAGTTATGGAATGATATTGAGGTAAAAATTACACAATGCCTGCTTGCACTTTCATCTTGCTTGTTGACAATTACACACTGCCTGCTTACTGTTACAATTTACTCATTGACACTGCTATTGTGCTTATTGGTACAGTCATTATTCGTGCTTGCACTTTCATCACGCTTGTTGACAATACCATGTTTGCTGGAAGTTACAACTTGTTTGGTGTTTAGTCCCTGATGTCTGTATGGCTGAATGACAGTGCGTGCAATGTAGCGTAATGAAATATTTCAACATGAGGGGACTGTATATAAGCTTTGATATTTCAACATTGCACAATTATAATGCTCCTTGAACAATACACACGATGTGACCACACAAAATGAAAGATGCAATCAGCCACTAAGCAAGTTGAAAGTAAGCATAATGTGAATTGCAAATTTGTACATCACATTTTGATACCAGGGGGCGCACGTTCGTAGTTTTCGCGAAATATGCCAAACTTTAATTAGCTGTTGTCTAAACCGTTTCCCGTCAGTTGTGTCCCTTTGTTTCAATTACGCCATTAAATAGGTAGGGGATCGTCTATAGAAAAGCCGGGATCCGGGATCGTATTAAACGTATAGTTATCCCGGGAATTGACCACATACTCTCATTATAATCATTATTATTATCATCATCATTTGAATGTTTCTGTAGAGATTTCTAAATAAGTTTGATTTGTAGTAGTTATAAAAAATCTTAAAAAATAACGTATTTTTTCACAGACAAAAGCGTTAATTAATTGACCTCAGAATATCACACACACAAAATCATATTTAATATTGTAAGTACATGTAATGGCAATGGAAGTCGTTGTATATTGGGCATCACGAGTGCTAATATGCAATAAGAAAAGGTAAATACAAGTTGTCAATCAATTCAGCCAGAAAAGCCGGGATCGTATTAAAAAATTTAGGGATCTATGAAATTGACCAGTCTAAGAAGATATTTTTCAGATAAGCCGCGATCGTATTAAAACATATAGGGATCCCGGAAATTGACCAGTCTAAGAAGGTATTTTTTCAGATAAGCCGCAATTATATAAAAACATATAGGGATCCCGGGAATTGACACGTTCAAGAATATAGTTTTCAGAAAAGCCGGGATCGTATTAAAACATACAGGGATCTCGGGAATTGACCAGTTCAAGAATATAGTTTTCAGAAAAGCCGGGATGGTATTAAAATATAAAGGGATCCCGGGAATTGACCAGTGCAAGAATATAGTTTTCAGAAAAGCCGGGATCGTATTAAAACATACAGGTATCCCGGGAATTGACCAGTTCAAGAATATAGTTTTCAGAAAAGCCGGGGTCGTATCAAAATATAAAAGGATCCCGGGAATTGACCAGTTCAAGAATATAGTTCTCAGAAAAGCCGGGATCGTATCTAAACATATAGGGATCCCGGGAATTGACCAGTTCAAGAATATAGTTTTCAGAAAAGCCGGGATCGTATTAAAATATATAAAGATCCCGGGAATTGGCCAGTTCAAGCATATGGTTTTCAGAAAAGCTTGGATCGTATATAACATATAGGGATCCCGGGATTTGACCAATTAAAGAATATAGTCTTTAATTTTTCCAGTTAATTAGGCATATAATTATAAGTATTGTGATTTCCGCATTTTAAGTTTGTTAATAAATAGCTCTAAATATATTTATATCCTAAGTTAAATTAATTTACCGTTCATTACATACAATAAAAAATAAAAACTTAACGTTTTTAAATCGCCTTTCATTACGACAATAATCATTATACAAATATAGCTTATTAGTTTTCCCTCTGTATTTAATACGATCCCGGGAGTCAATGTTAATTGTTATGGCCTATATTTGGACGTTATGACATGCATACAGAATATATAGTCAATGCTACGGGTAAAAGAAGACTAGAACATAGCGCCTCCTTACGGAATGCCGTTAGGGCCATCGCCTATGAATGTGTTAATCTGAAACGCGATAGTCGATAGTACGATGGTGAAAACACGACAGTACGATGGTGAAAACGCGATAGTACGATGATGAAAACACGACAGTACGATGATGAAAACGCGATAGTACGATGGTGAAAACGCGATAGTACGATGGTGAAAACGCGATAGTACGATGATGAAAACACGACAGTACGATGATGAAAACGCGAAATCACGAAACTACGATGGTGAAAACGCGACAGTACGATGGTGAAAACACGATAGTTTATCGCGCTTTCATCATCGTAGTATCGTACTGTCGCGTTTTCATCATCGTACTTTCGCGTTTTCATCATCGTGCTTTCGCATTTTCACCATCGTAGTTTCGTGATTTCGCGTTTTCACCATCGTACTATCGACTATCGCGTTTCAGATCAACACATTCATAGGCAATGGCCCTAACGGCATTCCGTACCTCCTGTTATCAAAATGTGACATAATTTTGAAATGACATTATGCTTAGTTATATTTTGCCTAGTGCCTGATAATATTTTCCCTACTGATTGATCACTTCGTGTATGCATTACAAATTAACCAAGATAACCACTGGCACAGCATGATGAAATAAACCTTTACGCTAGATTGCACTGTCATTCACTCAAATGAAAATATGAAAAAGGCATCAGGGACTAAACACCAAACAAGTTGTAACTTCCAGCAAGCATGATATCATTGTCAACAAGCGTGATGAAAGTGCAAGCATGCATAACGACTGTATCAAGAAGCACAATAGCAGTGTCAATGAGTAAATTGTAACAGGAAGCAGGCAGTGTGTAATTGTCAACAAGCGTGCATGCATAGTGACTGTACCAATAAGCACAATAGCAGTGTCAATGAGTAAATTGTAACAGTAAGCAGGCATTGTGTAATTTTTACCTCGATATCATTCCATAAACAGTCATGACACTTTACAGGACTGTTGATCAGCATGTGTAGTTGTGCACCTGGGTATTTTCGTCTGGATTTATTTAATATTGTTAGAGTTATTGCCCTTGACTTAGTAAAAATTTGCAATTTTCAACTTGTGTCGCACGTAACTCAAAACGTATTTGACCTACAGTCGTGAAACTTTACAGGAATGTTGATCAGCATGTGTAGTTGTGCACCTGGGTATTTTCGTCTTGATTTATTTAATAGTTTTAGAGTTATTGCCCTTGACTTAGTAAAAATTTGCAATTTTCAACTTCTGTCACATGTAACTCTAAAATAATTTGGCATATAGTCATGAAACTTTACAGTAATGTTGATCTGCATGTGTAGTTTTGCACCTGGGTATTTTCGTCTGGATTTATTTAGTATTTTTAGAGTTATTGCCCTTGACTAAGACATTTTTTGTAATTTACAACTTGTGTCGCATGTAACTCAAAAGAATTTGACATAGAGTCATTAAACCTTACGACAAGGTTGCTCAGCATATGTAGGTGTGCACCTTGGATTTCACTTGTGGATTTATTTAGTATTTGTAGAGTTATTTCCCTTGACTTAGTAAAAAACAGTTTTATTATTTTGTGTTATTTGTTCCTTGAGTGCTTGAGTTAGAATCAACCAACTTTACAGGAATAATGATCAACATCACTAAATTTCTGGAATAATGATCAACTAATGTGAAGCTATGCACCTGGGACTTTGCATGTGGATTTTTTTCACTTTTGTTAGAGTTATTGCCCTTGACTTACAGTAGTACAAATTTGCAATTTTCAACTTGTTCAAACATAGCTCAAAAAGTAATTGATTTGTAGGCTTGAAAGTTTACAAAAATGTTGGTCAGCATGTGAACTTATGCACCTTTGGTTTGCTTGTGGATTTATTCAGTATTTGTAAAGTTCTTGCCCTTTACTTAGTAAAAGATTTTTAGTTTTCAACTTGTGGCACATGTAGTCCAAAAGTATTTGACCTAGAGTCATAAGATTGACAGAACAGTGGCGTAAGGGGCACCCGTGTCCTATGGACACATTTCTTGTTCATATTTTATTTATTAATGATTACTACCCTATGACACAAGTTTGCATTATAATTAGGTAATAATGTATCGCAAGGATGAAGACCAGAACGAAACAGGTCAATACTTGTGAATTGGCAAATAATTTGAAAATTGTACTCAAAACTACCAGATTTAAAGCAAGAGGCGATGAAAAATGGACTATGAATTAGTTTCTGACACATAATACAAGATGTAAGACAAGCTTAATCATTAAAGTTTTATTTAGCACATAAAACTCATTTTTGAAAGATGAAAATAACCATTTTTGACGACTGTTTTTGTAGTATATACATATGTTTTCCGACGACCTCCTTGACATCACAAGAACTCCTGAACAAGTTATCATAAGAACTCAATCCTTCGTGTAACAGTTCCTCCCCCGTGTTAAAAACATCATTTAAATATATGTGTATACCATTTAGATAAGATAGAAGATTTTATATTATACCTTTGAAAAAGATCAACAAAGAAAGGTGGTGTTCAATAACCGCAACCCCACACGACCCAGTAACAAGGACCAGGAGCCAGAGGACCCCAAACAAAAACAGGACAGGGCACAAGGCAGAACACGGATGCGCCTTTGCTTTCATGTCTTGCACAAATGAGTAATTATTAATTGTAATTGTTATAGTAAATGACACTGGATAATCATTCAGATAAAACTGTAAGCAATTATAAATGAACATAGTAGCAAAGAGCTTATCGGCGGATGTTCGGACAGTCGACTTTTTGACATTTCAAATGCTTTGAAGAATCAGCTGGGGGTAAGTTACCGGGCATTTAAAAGGATGTAAAAGATAGTAGCTAAACAATTTTATATGAATATTTTCAAAATATCATCAAATCTACTAATGTAATAGCGAGAGAAAATAAAACGAATGTTATCACATTGTTAAAGAAATAAAAAAAAATTGATGATAATGACGTGATCAACTGAAGTTATTAACAGTCTAAGTAAAACACCAGAGAAAAAAACCACTAAATATAAATATGAATTTTAAATACGCCCACTTTCAATTTTGGTAATTCGTTATATTTATTACAAATAATGACCGTTACTTATTTTGTTGTTCGAATTGAAACTTATTACTTTTCTATCTGAATAAAATAGATACTGAATATTATAGTTGTGCTTGCTACAAAAAACCTTTAACACTTAGAAAACGTAGTATATGATGTTGAAAAAACAGTCCCATTTTTTCTCATCAGGTATGTGCAAAGTGTTATTATTGCATCGGTTTTTTAAATTAATCGATGTTGGTTATCAAACATTTATTATATATAACATACTTTTTTCATAAATATTGCCATTAAATAGATTGTTTCCCAGCGGGAAATATACATACACATTATATATCTTTATAATGTTAAAATATCCTTAGCTCCGAGCAGCTATCGGCAACGAAACTGCTAATGGTAATTTAAAGATCCTGTATGTTTTGTGATTGATATTGTTACTGTGTGTATACCACACTTACAAAAAATTATATATGTATATAATTTTTCAAATTAAACAATTTTCAAACATCGAAAATATGTAAAATGTATACTGCAAATATGTGTGCACATTATATTTAATCAATAAATTACATGCATTCATTTCATATTGGAAAGTTTGACTAATAATTTATAGAAAATAAATTTTTAATTACCTCCCTTTATTTACATGAAATGTTAAATTGGGTAATATCTTTATAAATAATGTTATTGGAACTTACAATATTGACAAATCTTAATTTGAGCATCATATTTGAAATAAAACCATGAAAAAACTGTGTTACAGGATCTTTAACAGTATGCTTCAGGAAATAACGGAAATAAATTTCATAACATTTGCATCATACTGTCCCTATGGTTAAATCTGCACTCTAGACGATATATAGCTAATAAGCTACATACCTTTGAAGAAATAAAGCCTTCCGATTCGTACATCAGAACTTAAACAGAATTAGTCAAATCTACCCACACGTTTTCAAATACTGTGTTCTTGGTCAACTTTAAAGGTATCTTTTTTTAATAACAATTTCCCTTTTATTTTCAAAACATATTATTTACTTAAACCTTGATAACATAAAATATCCTGTAAATGTTAAAATGTGTATACAAAAGTTAATATTTGGTGTAGCAATTTGTGTAGTTAAGCTTTTATTTTTATTTCGAAAGTATTGGTATTTGGCCACAGCAATGGAGTATGTGACAACTAGTTTGAACAATAAAACATATCAAATTAATGTTTACATTGTGAAAGTTGTATCGATAGATCCGAACAGAATAAAATTATATAGAATAAATTTTGGATTCACTGTTGACATTATTAAAGTAGAAATGAAGCAATATATAAATTATCCCTGTAAGATATTTCATTTTCATAACGACTGTGACATTATTTGGTAATGTTTGGAATAGCAACTCTTATGTCTGACTCACGGCAATACATTGCAATTGTTACTACACAAAAATGCCTGTTAAATGTATGATCTAGTAAGAATTCAAAATCTCGTTTGCTGTTGAATATTTCTAATTGTTTTATATATGACTCGGCGATGGCATTATTTGTTTAATATGTTTTTGTTTTTCTTTTAAACTTTAAGAGTTATTTTTTGATAATGTTATTTTGTTATTTACTATGAGATTAAACAGTTTTCTTGAAATATCTTTATGATGCTGATTTTTTATCAATAAACATAAAAGTACATCGTTAACATATTTTATACTCCTTCAAACCCACCGAAAAATGTTAAATACCAACAAATCGCTAGAAAATGAAGAAAAGTTCATTTTAAGGTTTAAGACAACATCAATGTTATTGAAAAACTTACACATGATTGTAATGGTGTATTTATCTTGATTTCTTGAAGATATTATATACGTTTCATCAAACAGATAGAGCAGTCGAGAGATGCTCAACATGAAACACATCATATGACGACCGATGTGACGTTAATAAACGTCAGGAAAATTACTTCTACGCTCAATGCAATTCAACATATTTTAATCAATTCTCCTTTTTTTACTACTATGTAAGAATGAAAGTATGTATTTTTCCTTGCACGTTTATCGTTCAAAATACATATTATCGTCCTTCGTGATTATATTCGTGAACAATTTAACTTAAACCTGGCATTATTCTACAATAATGAACTTAAAATTTAAATCTTTTTCCTAAATAAAACGTAATAATTTCATTATGAAATAAATAAATAAATAAATAAAACAAACGGTTTTGAAGAAACGAAATTACACATCTATCTTTATATCATTTCACCAAAACTATTTATTTCAACTTCATTTTTCTAACTAATTCCCATATGATCGGAATTTGTCAATTATAATTGTTTAAATACGTACATTTTCTATAACCTTTATCTGTTTTTTACCGTTCTATAATTGATATATTTTCGTTCTTCAAAAAAAATAAACATGCATAGATAGTAAGTTTGTAAAACAATATTTATTTCAAGAAAACAGAAAACACCTGTAATTTACACTTTATTTATACTATATTTATAAAGAAGCTCTTTTGATATGAAGGGAATAATACCTTCTTGAAAAAAACTTCATAGCTAGATCTTAACTTGTACCAATAAATCATACGAGATAACTGATGTACTTTACCTGGGCCAAACAATACATAAATTTAATGTAACCTTTATCTAAATCTTTTTACAAAGAGATAATTTGTTTTATTTCCATGTTATCTTTGTTTCGTTTAAGAGAAGATTACAGGATTATACCATTCATGTTGTTGAATGGTTATAAAACTTGTCAATAATATCTTATAGAAATAGTAAGACGGTTATAGAAACCAGTTTGAGGGAGTGCAGTGTTAAAAAACGATAATTCTACATACCTTAGTTTTTTAATTATTAACCTTTATAATACATATTAACGTTTATCTGGAAAAAAAACTTGAAATTTATTAAACGAATTTTATTTATTAACATATAAAACAGTTATAGTGACAAGAGAGAGGATGTGCTAAGATCCATAATGCAACCTTTCTTGATTATAAAATAAAACTAAATTATTTATAATACTCAGTAATGTTTGTTACACATTCAGATATAATTTATAGCCTTTGTTCATTGACTGATGTATTTCATATCTGTTAGAAACATACCTCGGATCAGTCGGATAGAATTGAATTTCTTACTTTGGTCATTTTAGTTAAGGTCAAGGCCACTGATGCTTTAAACTGATAAGGCCTTATTTATAGACTGAGGTTTGTATTATTCAGTAGGTAAATATTTTGGGTTACCAGACTGATCAAAAAGATTTTTACAAATTATCAATTGACTGATGTCTTTCATATGTGGTTGATAAGTACCTCGGGTTTTCCTCTTACCTTGGGAGATGATATAGAGTACTGGTGTCCATGTCACTGGTGTCACACTTTTACTCTGACAAACTTTATTGACATCTGTACATTTAATACATTGACAAATGTGCAGGTTCAGGGAGCATCCACCGCCTCCTACGATATTCCTATTGTAAACACCAGATCTCCATTTGCAATGCCATTAAAAATGTTATAAGTTGTGTATCATGCACGTTTCAAAGAAAATACAAATTTGATAATCCTGACATAAAAGAAAAATATTTTATTTTGGTTTATTATAGAGCAATAATTAATTAAATTAATGATTTTATCTCGTTAATAAGTGTCTGTTTTGGTTCATATTTATAGAGAAATCATCGTACTTCTAAGCATACTCTGATTGCAATATCATAAGTAATTATTCAAAAAGGGTGTTCAAGAAATGTATGAACGTAGCATAGTGTAATATATAACAGTTACTTTAAAGATAAAGATATTAGCGCCTTTCATACCTTAAACGCGTAAACGCATAGTTATCAATATGATTCAACAATCGCCTAAGTGCTACATATCTGCGTCGTTTTATTGTACTTGTCATGTATGCTCATTGATTTAAATACGATAAAATAATGGTTAAGCTTGTGCTTAAAATAAACTTAATTTAACCGAAAGTTTCACTTCTTTATTTATTTTGTCCGGACAAATCTCCATTCACTAGAATTCTATTAGCTACATTTGTTGAAAGCAAATAGAACAAAATCGTAATAATAATAGCAGTGTATTGACGCTTACACTACAAGTCGTCAATAAGAAAGCTATTCTTGTTACCATCGGACTTAAATGTCGTGAAAAATGCCTTTAAAAAAGCGTTTCTAATTTCCGACATATGTCAAATTGATACTAAAGTGAACCGTAGTAAGGTTTCCTATTCTGACATACTCATAATGATTTTCTTCTCTATATTCTCAAATAGAAATACATGTACTTTATGCTTCCTTTCAGTACATTAGTACTCGTGCTGCTTTGCCTCTTTCAAATTATAAACATGTTTTTAACAAGGCTTTTGTTAGCCTGGGTTCCAGTCTGTCGATTTTTTGTTATGTTTTTGTTTGGCAAATCGTTCATACTATCAAAACGACGAACGAATACGGAATAGCGCATATGTTATGAATAAAGAAAAAAAAAGTTATAAATAAGCAATAACTATCAACGCCTGAATTCCAGGCTAGGCTTTTGTTTGCTTTATTAGGAAACATTGTCATTAATTAACTTATTTGTATTACAAACACAAAGTAAATGAACATGATGATCAAGAGTCGTCATGTGAAATTTACCATATTTAAAAATGTTCAGCAGTTCGGAACCATTTAAGCAATTGTTACGGAGAAATATTCAAAAAATCATTTTTGTATAGTTTTATCAATTTCGGGCAAGTGGTTAAGAAAGAGGTGTTTCTGGAGATAAAATGGAAAGCGACGAACAACTGACGCCGGCCATAGTATGATCACCTTACTTGGGTCTTCGCTCTATCTAAGCACGTTGTACTCAGCAGGGCATAAAACAGGCAACGTGTCCCATTTCTCGAAGTTCTGTTATTTGTTGCTTACAACAACTAACATGTTTATGATTAAGTTGCAAGACCAACATCATTAATTATCACTTTAGCGTATTATTTTGAGGAAATAAAACACACAATATATAGGAATGAGTGCCGAACAACACGATTTTGATTTATGCATTTTATTTGCAGGCAATATGTGATGTTTTAAGTTATAATATACACTAGCAGTGACATGCGTTCTCA
Organism: Ruditapes philippinarum; assembly: GCF_026571515.1. NCBI lineage: Eukaryota > Metazoa > Mollusca > Bivalvia > Venerida > Veneridae > Ruditapes > Ruditapes philippinarum. Next base: position 44,452 of record NW_026865277.1, read on the forward strand.
CGCTATTTTTGTTTTAGAGTAATGAAACACACGTCTATAGAAACCTTTAGACGCGTAAAACATTATTCCGGTTCATGTGCAAGCGATCCCGATATTGGTATTGGTATCGAACTTCCAGTCGGAAACTCAGCGCACCTTATAAAACGCCCGTTTCACCATGTTCTCTACGTTGTTCCGAGCATTGCGTTTTGTAATTGGTGATTATAAATAACAACATTAAACGAACCACGTTTTGTTCTTCAATTATGTGACATTTTATATTGCTTTTGTCTGATTCGTGGGCGGTATTAAAACTTGTTTACTTTCAATTGCTCCACGCTAACAGCATTATTTACAATTGAATTTATTAGAAGATGTACCATTAACTTCCCTTATAAATACTTTCAAATTTTAACCAATGTTATTAAAAGGTAAAAGCCATTGATGTTTTCCATATAAAATTAGTTTTATTATTATTCATAAACATACATAATATGACAAGGAAGACGTTTGGCATGGGTCTACGTTGATTTCATCTCAAATAGAACTTTCTTGTCTTCTTTTGTTACAACTGATAAAATGTCCGCACGTCGGGTCTATATCAGTTAGACAAAAAACTGTTTATAGTTTCACAAATGTTTAATCAAATGTTCATCGTGTAAAACAGGGTACTTTGCTAGGCAGTCAATGAAATATTTTGCTGACCTGAAGATTAAATACGATGAACAAGAGTCAAATAACTTCCTGTAGTTTTATTATCATTTTTAATCATTTTAATGTTCTGCATCCTTGACTTAATACAATATATTACATATTTGCTAACGGCTCATGTACAAACGAAGAATATATCAACATTAAAAACTTTCCATTATCTAAACATTGGCAACATATCGATAGACTTAACACCACTTATAAGCTAATGTGAATGTCTGGAGTGTCTTATGATAGATTTTAAGATGACAAAATTATCTTGTCGTGATCATTTTGACAAGTAAAGAAGCTTTCGATGGTTAAAAGAAACTCTCTTTTGATATATTTTATTAGTCTACGCGATATTGTTTAAATGATTATATTATCGATCGGGTTTTAGATTTTTCACCAATTAGTCTGACACTGTAAGTAGAGTTAAAGAACTTTACACAATAAAAAAAAAGAATGAAAACGGTCAAATCGTAATAGTAAAATAAAAGTATATACACATGTTTGACTCCTTTCAAACTTCCTTTGGACTTGCACTATCTAAATAACCATGTACTGTAATGACATGAAAAATTTAAATGGAAGCCTGAGATTGTACATTTATCCTGTTAATCATGTTTCTACTCAATGTGAAATGCATAATGATGTATGTTTTCAAGGGAAATATATTTCTTGTTATAGCAGATTAATGTCAAAGCATAATAACAATACAAAAATCAAAACATGTTTAGTCGAATTGCATCTTTTGAATATAACACCATAGACATAACATAATTTCTTTAATGTATTAACATGTGCTTGTGCGTACAGTACGTTCTCCTTTTCCAAGAACATAAGATTAAAAGGCCATACATTTACCAGGACAACTGATAAAATACTTTTTATTTGATATACAACAGATCTTTATACTGTAAATAAATACCCGATTAACCATTTATGACTAGCGTTTTTGGTATTTCGATATAATTGTTATCAATTTTTTATTATTTCGTTATTATCGTCAACAATAATATTAGATAAGATGTGTGTCAGGGATGCGACAACCCAAATTCTTATAAATATGTACTTTCGTTATTTATAACAAAAGATATCAGATTTTTATCAATATTTATCAAAGTGCAGAGATAATTATTTACTTTGAGTCACATTTCGAAATATTATATAATCATTCGAAGCGATTTAAAATGCTTTGCATACTAACATGTATGTATCGTGTGAGATTTAACAGAAAGGAGAAACATACAATTAAAATGAAAATAGAATAGAACTTGCATAAAACATATATTAATCAGAACATGTTCATTCATATAATATGATTGTAACTCCTTACAAAGATGTAATGATCGTATCCGTATGGATATCATTCAGATGTAGAAATAAATATGTCTGATATATATAGCCAATGAGGAAAATCACTAGCAATTAATCAACATGCAATTAAGTACCGAGTAATAAAATCAATGATGTCTGAAAAAGAAATTCATTTAACATCTTATTACGAGCAAATTCTCATAAATCCTTTTCAAGAGAACAGAAATTACTCTTTACAGCATATGTGATTAATTGCTGATGTACTTGTTAATGATAGTAATTGTTAATATGATGATTTCTTGAAATTGAGTCTCTGGGTTTTACATATTGAGATCACCTAAGCACAAAGTAACTCAGAGTAATTATAAATTGAGATATTGTGATGCAGTGTGTCCGTCGCTTGCCGAACAGAAATAAAGACTTCTCTGAAACAATGCTCTATTTGGCATGAAACATCATAAACCTGTTCTATTCAATAAAAGTCATTTCTCTAGGGTTAACCTTTGCACCATCTCGGGGTAACTGAGTGTATAAAGAGTTGAAAAGAAAAATACATTTTGGTCATCTTTTGTTAAGCTACAATACTAAGATGTTACATACATTGTATTTATCACATAAAATTATCTGGTTATGTTAAGTCATTCCCATTGGTTAACACCATGTCCCCACTCTTGGGGTCTTTTCTTTACATGGATTTGTAAAGTACAATGTTTTTAAAACGTTCTTCTCTAAAAAACAACAGCAAAAATTAAGATACTTTGCATCACCTTGTGACCCAGAACAAAAGTAATATAAATAATACCATGTAGTCAAAATTGTCATGGGATTACATAGTAAATGTAGACTTGTACAGGAAAATACATTCACAACATTGCATAGAGCTTAGATATACGACACGTTTCAGTGCTCAGTGGGTTCTTTTGAATGCAATAAATGTCAAAAGCTTAGATGTTTGCCATCTAATCAAGCATTTCGAATTCGTAGCACACGTCTATGAATATTTTAGAAACTATACAGCCTAGAAAAAAAGACAAACCGAATGTGACCTTATTACTGGCTTTAACCCTAAATAGAAATGTATCCCAGGTAGGATATCTAGAGCCATTTTGATAAAAGTAAGAATTGTAAGAAATGTTTAGTAGGCAATAAATATCGCCATAACATACATCATAGCAATATATCTTTAATTTGTCTTTTTGTAAATTATGTAGGTTATTTGATAAACGCAGCATATTCATACCTGCTTGCCTTTTCTCGTTTGAAATAGTAGAAGACACTGTAGTTTTACATGTGTTTCAAAGCAGTACGACTCCAGATTTATGCTTATTTTCATGAAAATTCTGGAAATGATAATAAAAGTAAAATATCGTGAGGTGAACAAATAAAGTAATTTACATATTGCAATCGCCACGTACAATCCAAGACAATTTGCAAAAAGTCGTCAATATATGCAAAGAAGCCCTTACTGCGTAAGTAACGCAGTGGAAAAATGGTAATAAAATACTGCAAAATCAGTCTTTAACCGCACATAACATGAAAAATTTAACTTGGATTTTGACTGTTTTTACCTTTCGTAAAGTTTTAGTACATTTTTCTCAATATTGATTTTCTTGAAGTATTTTGGCTCATCTGGAGGCGTGCAGCTTTATTACAAACCTCCATGTTGTACTATTTTATTTCAAGCAAAAGCTCAGTAAAGCAAAACCAGTGTTTTTTAATTTTGTTTTTCGTTTTCATTGCACTCGGTTGATATCTGTTTTATTGATGCTGTTGTTCTTCAATTAAATAATTACTACAGTCGTTTTTTTTTTACAGTTAGCTTAAAATTAACAAATTCATTTATCAACAAAATATCAATGATTGCTATTAAAGAACAACCAATGTTCAGGTAAATGTATTTTATTAAAGCGCAAACAAATTTATATTTCCTGAAATACTTTTGGACGACACTTACAAAAAAAGAGAAGAACATTTTTTCAGAAAAGCGCCTCGTAATGCAGTTAATTTAAGTCAAAGGATGTTACAGTAAATTACACAAATAGTAATTTTAGTCTATTATCCACTTTTCTGTATCTTTAGACAATTCGATGTTCAGATTATTATTAATTCTCTAAAGTAATAAATATTTCGTCTAGACCGGTTTGACATACAAATGTGATTTTTTTCAGCGAATTAAATCCATTTTATTTGTTATATTTGGGTTATATAACAGTCTTATATTCGCTGTAGAAATAAAAATGTTTCAGACTGTCTCGCTTTTATTGAAACTCTTTTGTACCTGGTCGCCCTTTCATATATGTTTCCGTTGTTTAAATTAGTTGTATTAAAAGGTGGGCTAAAATCACTAACGGATGTTTCGGCATTCTATGTTAAAAAAAAAACAACCCCCCCCCCCCCAAAAAAAAAAACAAAACAAAAAAACAAACAACAAATCAAAACATTCTTGTGACGCGTCGTATAATTTGTATCTATACTGGTTTCAATTTTCATTTGTAATAATGTCAAAAGATATTTAGACTAGACAATCGTAACAGGACTCGAAGAAACAGGAAAATGCAAAGTGTTTTCTATACATTTCCTCATGATCCATTTTAAAAAATACAAAAAAGAAGAAAATATCCGCCTTCTTGATGTTTTGTCCTTCAAATATACAAATACACTAGGCTTTTGAACAATTTTTTCCCTCCCTTGATAGTCAAATAGCAACTTTACATTGGAAAATTATTTCATTAATCATACTTGCTTGGTTTCTTGTAATTCACTAAAGGAGAAACTAATTACCTTTTTGACGAAACGGTCAAGAACCTTTTTTAAGCGATCGAGAAAGGATATATATTCGCCTAAAATATTTTCGATGTATTTAATTGAAATGTATCTTCCATGCAAACGTATTAAAATATATCTATTTTTCAAACGTTTTTATACATATTTCAGCAGCAAAGAAACTTTCTTTGAAATTAATTATTATTTTACTGGATTTGCTCGCTTAAATTATTGGACAGTTAATTTCAGAGATTATTTATCAAAACACTTTGCTTATTACACAGAAAATGTTTTTATTCTTCTTTTTATTCTTCTAATTCTTCTATTTTCTGTTTCATCTTCACATTATTGAGTTTCAGTAACATAAGCAAAGGTTTTAGTAGTTTTCATTTGTACAGAAAATTGAAAATCACAAATTATTGTTTAGTCTGACAAATACACAAGACAAGATTCATGTGTTTTCTTGGAAATTGTCATCTCAGTTTTTTTTAATTACAATTAAGAGTAATGATAGAAATTGAATTATTGCGTAATTGTATTTTGTCTTTCAGAACTATTTGAAGGAGTGTTTTAGACACAAAGATACCGTATGCTGTACTTTGTGCTAAATGGATATTTGCTTGTCCTAAGAAAGTCATATGTTTTATTCTAAGGCAAGGGTAATCGTTATTTATATTCACGGAGAATATAATGAGCGACTTTTCATGAATATGAACTATTCAAAATCAACAATTAAACAACATCAAAAACAAAAAATATCAGTTTTCAAGTCAAGAAATTTTCAATAGGTTTTTAAGCATATTTCTGATATTAATAATATTTATAGGCCAGCTAGGAAAACTAGAACGCCACATATAATTGCCAATGCCGAAGTCTAATAGTGTCAATTACGTTTTCGTTTCGATCAATGTTCTAAAGATTTGTAGTTTTCCGTCGAATAATAAAAGGTGATACGATTATTGCTAAGCTGCATTTTGAGTAATGAGTGATATATCTCTTCAAAAATTGTATGTTATAACCAAAGTTTAATGTAATATTTTGTTTTATAACGTCAAAGATTTAAAAAATCGTATTTGAATTCTACTAACAACGGCCAACGGTAGTTGTCAATAGCTAGTTGACAGCTGTACAGGTTGTTCCGATCCATTTCTCAGTAATGTTACACTTATTTAGTCCTTTGGGATCATTGATTTTATTATGTAGTACAAGATACCGCTATAGTCGACGCTACGTGTGAGAAAGATGTTGCACAATTCAGTATCTTTTCGTTACAGGGGCCTGCCAGATGTTGCCTTTTAACTATTGGTGTCATTGCTCTTGGAGGTTTCATTCATTAAGTGTTGCCTCCCCACATGCATATTTTACCTCTATTGTTAAATTGGATAACATTAAATGAGGGTATTTATTCTCTTAATATTTTTGTAAATTGTGTATACTTGTAAATGCTTATCATTTCTATCTTTATAAACAGACTAAAAACTATTAGATAATTATTTGAATAAAACAAACCATTTTTAGTGTAGACATTTTTGAAAACAAACCAGTTTTACTATTTATATTTGCCGTTAATGAACTTGGCAGTTACACAGTTGATGATATGATATGTATACATCAAGATACGTCAATTATAACCTCCTATCACATTCAAACATCATCGAAGTGTATATATTATTGTAAAATATTGCAAGCGTTAAGTCACCGAATTATTCACCCTTAAACTCTGACATTGCCATAAGAAGGCGGTAACAAACTCGCACCGTATAAACAATTAGAGATGTTTCATTTCCAACAAAACAGCAAAATTGGAAATGTTCCACACCACTTCGTTGGATTGAGGCTTTGTTAAGTGCAAGTTGCCATCACTTTCCGCCTGTAAGCCGTATTTTCAACATTCAATTTAGCAATGGCAAGAGTTTGGATATGGATACGCACACCCGCAAATCGGCCAAATTATTAAACTATAACCCTAATTGTAACACGTTCTTGCATTCTACTGAAAGCGGCGTATGTCACAAAGTGAAATGGATGTGTGCGAGGGTTTATTAAACGAGAATACGATCGGCTACAAGACAAGTTAATAAAGCACTCACAGTTCATACTTTTTATATGTATTATCATTACTTATCCGTGCAGTTTTGTTAAAGTAAATATTCCTTGTCACATTGAATAAAAACTCATATTAATGCTACACACTTACGGCTGTCCAAAATGTAAAATATGATAAACAAGATCAACAAGAATATGCGGCGTTTAATAAAGACAGGCCCCACACGACCAAGCAACAAGAACCAGCGGCAAGGATCCCAGGAGGAACACAAACAAAAACAGGACAGGACGCATGGCAGAGCACGGAACACTCTAATCGCTAAAACCCTAAATCATTTTCCTTGGCGAAACATTTGTAACTTATTTCTGAATAATCTTTTCAATTAAATTAAAAACAGATAATTTCGTTTTAATTATGAAGCAAATGCACCAACAACGGACACGTATGACAGACAATGATACTTCTTTTGTATGTTGTTTTACAAAGTATGACTTAAAATAGGCAAAAAACGTTATTTTTTAGCAATACCAGATTCGCATATCTTAATATATTACTAACATCGCTTTGTAGAAATTGTGTTCCTACTTTCATTTAAAGTTGAATTAAATACTTTTAGTAATTCTTTTCCATGTTGTATTTATCAGGTGTGAATATAGTATGTAAGAAGCTCTAATAGATTTTTTTATGTGTGTTTTTCAAATTCAATTCTAAGTATGAAGATATGTAAAACTGAGTATCGGAGCAAGAACAATAATTTTGGAAAGAATGACAACTCGTTCATTTTAACGTCAAAATTAAAGAAGGCATGCATCAAAAAGCTTATTGTAACATCTTGTGTGTGACTACAATACCATGTGGGTTAATTAAATTAAATCAAAACAATATCAGCAATGAATGTTTGTCCATTGAACAATAATTGTAGAATTAAAAGAAAAATACCTACTAGAACATACCATTTTTTTAACAAAGAATAAAAAATGAAAAATGAAGCTGACATGTGTACACAATACAATAACGTAATCCACAAGTATGCCATTTGACAATAAATCTTTAAAGGATCTTTAATCAATCAATAAACAATCTTTTTAGAGCCAACACACATCAAACATTTAGCTTTATACACATAAATGTTCAAGAATGTTAATAATAAATGCAATTTTATTGCTCCGAAGACGGTAGTTTTTATAAACTTCTTCTTGACTTAGAAAATGTGAAATTAAGCCAAACGTGAAATCATGCGAAGCACGAAGTAATTTCAATGACCTCAATTTCCATTTTGCCAGTCATTTCAAGAGGATTTTGCAGCGACAGAAAGTGCGTGTGTTAAAAAATCATGTTTTGTCTAACGGAACGTAATGGCAATACATGATTTTTTTCTTTAAAAAATAATGAAAATGCAAAAACCATGCAAAAATTAAGTTCAAAAAATGAAAAATTCAATCGTTTTTAATTCACTAAAAATTATTTTTTGCAAAAAAAAATTAGCCCCCTAGATTCGTTCCATTTCGTAAATGTAATTTGCCCGGAATCATATTTGTTAACATTATTACATTTTGCCTGAAAATACAAAAAAAAAAGATATTTTTCTATACAAATGCACACCCAAGCTTTATTATCTGCCACAAATGAACAAATGCGGAATGAAATGTAATTCCAAGAGGTATTGCAAACCATTTAAATGTATGTAACATGTTTTACTGACTTGCATAGTTCTGTTGTATTAAATAACCGTGCACATATAGCTGATTATAATTTAGTGTATTTTATGAATGCAACATATATCAAAATAGGATTGGACATATATACTTGCAACAGCATGTGCTAAAATTGCAGATTTATAAATTTATTACTATATTTACAATTGACATATGTTATAGATAAAATATAAAAACTGCCAAAAATAAAAAAGATGGCCACACTCTTTAATCAATTATCAATTACCGAGAAATTATGAAGGTTTTGACTTTTACCTGTACGCTGATCATTTACACTTCGCTGGGCATAATGCCATTTTAACACTAAATAGAATAAATACAAACCTAAAACAACCAGAAGATTAAATAAAATAGTTTGATCGTTTGACGCTGACATGATAGTTATATCTTATTATGTCTTATTCTGTTACTCGAAAAAAAGTGTTAGATGGTGACTGCACGTAGTTAAAGTCTAGAGTTAACGTTAAAGATGTATCTATAAATAATTTTGCAAAGAATACTATATTCACTTTATACTTTGAAACTCCCTTTAAAGATACGGAAAGCAAATATCATTTGAAAATATAGATAACTGTTGATATTACCAATGAATCTTTATTTAAGTTTTAAACACCGAATGTTGCAATATCATTAATATTTGGCACTGGTTATCCTAAATTGTTTACTTTTTTAAATGATGTTTCGAGTCAAATACATATGAAAGATACTCGGAGAAGTAATGTAGATAAGATCCCCCGTAGTACATTTATTTCGATAAACGACTTATTACATAAAATTTATTATTGAAAAACTCTTTTGGAATAAAAGATAGATTACCCCATTTTTTATTCAAAACGATTGTTCACTTTATAGCTGTGTTTTTGCATAAAAGTTAATTCTTAAATATACATCATTTACATATATACTCAATATTAATGGAAGCTTATCAGCGTGTTTTGATTTGTGAGTAAAGGATTAAAACAGTACATTCAGATTATATGGCTGATACGTTGATACCAACAATACTTGGATATAATCTTCTTTATTCATAGCCTATTACTGAGAGATGAAAATGATTTATATTTATCTAGTTATTTTCATTTCAAAAATAAATAAGGTTACTGCATAATGAAATTCGTATTATTAAGACGTAAGATTATTAAAATATGAGGTATAGAAAGAGTTGAAACAGATTATATCATTTCTTATCGGTTTCCTTTGTTGTTTTTCTTTCTTTGTTGTGAGTGTTGAACGATTTTTCATGTTCAAATTTGCGCAATGCTTTTAATAATGAAAATTGATGAAGGTTTAATTCTATTGTTATATAATTAACTAATTCAATGTCAATACGGCTAGTTTGAACACTATAGGTTTATCAATATATCTACCTAATTGATGTCTGGATTCAGTATTGTGTTTCTGGCTATATACAGGCCAAAATACATGTGCACTCTTACATAATGAATGTATGTCTTATTTGAATTATTAGACAGAACCTCAAGAAAGGCGCATGTTTGAATTTAAGCGCATATAAAGTAAGGATATCCTTAACGGAAAATTGCATATTATATTCAATTCTTTATATTCGATTGATATGGACTGTTTTTCTAACAAATTGTAGAATTGCAGAAATTCATACATTGATATAAATCCATTTGCTGCGTTTTTATCGACTTAATTACTGTAGGAATTACAACGAGATTTATCATCATATGCTTTACATCACTAATTCTGCGTCATCACTTATTTTCACGGTAATGGCATATTTTTATGTAACCAGTGATAAATTGGTCAGAATTGACATATTTTATTCAAACACCTAATATTTTTAATCTATAGATTGTTTACGTAAAATAGAACAACATTTTACAAAATTCTGCAAAAATTGATGAATAGCCGTTGACTCTATCTGAATCCATTGAGAAGTTGCAGCACTTTGCAATTAATTTTGATTGAAAAAAATCAATGCAAAATAGTGATTTTGTGGAAATTTTGAGATGTCTCCTCGTTGCCATGGTAACAGGAAATTTAAGACTGATCATGTTGTTACAAAGGCAATGGTCCAGTCAACATTTGTGCCAAGTTTGATTAGTATTGAATAGAGACCGCCTCCGTAGTCGAGGGGTTAGAGTCGATGACTTCTAATCCAGTTACCTCTCTGGCGTGGGTTTGATCCCCTGAAGATGCTTTGGTAGTTTAGCACGGATGAAGGTAGTCTAGTACTGGTGTAACTCTCCAGGAACGATGGTTAGGAAACTACCCGCCTATATGACTGAAATACTGTTGGGAAAAGGCGTAAAATGAAACAAACAAATAAACTTTGAAGAGGTTTTTATAGTTTAAAGCAATTTGAACTTGTAACGGGAGACTTTTCAATGAAAACAGCCATTTTCACAAAATGCTCATGCAGTATGGGTCAAATGAAAATATGTTAAAATAAATGAATCCTTATAAATAACAATTGTAGAAACATTTGAACTTCCTCTTTTAAATGACTATAAATAACCTTGTTTTATAATAACCAATCTCGGGCGGATAGAATGAAACCGTTATTAGTTCTGCTCATCATCTATCTACTTAATTTCAAAGCCATTTGTCTATAAATGCAAATCTTTGTTTTTGACAAAAGAAAATCAATACATTCAGCATTACTATTGTTAGTAGTTTGACTTTGTTTAATTGAAAATTTAGCAGATATCTAAGGCAATGCTTGAGATGATTTTCGGTAATAAGCATAAAAAAGAATTACCTTTAAACTGTTAAAAACTATTAAAATACCAATACCATAGGATGTTATTGTCAGCTTTCTGCATACTTACAAGTGATTCATTAAAAAAAAATCTACTTTGTCTTACATATGATAATGAGACTGTCATTTGCTTGTACACTTCTTTCTAATCATTTTCACTCAAGGCAATAAAGAAAATTGTTTGTCCATCTTGGATACTTTAATTAATAGTACATTTCAATCTCGTTTAACAATTGCTATTGCTTGAAGGCATTTTCCATCTATACTTAAACAGATTGTTCTTGAGAATAACTGTCTTGATATAAAGTATGAACAGTTCTTAATACGTTTTTTTTGTGATTTCTGTGTACGTATATAAACGTATTTGACAATTTTTCTCCATGTAATTTAAAAAAAGATTCTTTTTTGGCATTTAACCACATATTTTGTATGTTATTGCCATTTATGTGCATGCTAAGCACATTTTTATTGATTAAGGTATCGTAGGAACGCAATCTCATCAAGAAGTTCCTGACCATGTTAACATTTATTGAACAAGCGACTCGATCAAAGTGTGAAGTGCAGCATTCGGAGTTGTTACTTTCTTTGATCGGAATTTATTGTGTTTTATATGCAACTGCAGCATATCAGATTCGTATTGAAATGTTCTTTGTTTGTATTAACAATACTGTGTTTTATACTGTCTTTAGATAATGAAGAACTTTTTTGTAAATGTTTTTTTATGATTTACATTTTTTGACATGAACAATATCTTCCACATTTGTAAGTTTCAAAATATTAAGATACTACAATAAGGCTTCTATGTTTAATTTTAACTGAACGTCATGTTATACTTAAAATGTATTTTATACAAGTATATATAACTAAATCTTAAAATACATGTTTAATAATTTAGAAACGGTTAAATTTAGATGGTTTTTTATAACCTTGTGGTCATTCCCTGAAGATTTTGTAACATATAATGTGTATGTAGTTTGATATTGTATGAATTATATATTTGAAGAGAATAATATGTTCTAGGCTGTTAATTTGTGTACGTTTAGCGATTTTTCATACATGCCCGATTCGCTTTCAGTGAAAATACACTGAAATTCTTCTTTTTCTGCAAAGTACTCTCTGATCATTTTGTTTACAATATAAACAATATGTCAACAGACATCATATAGTTAGCTTCATACACATTTATGTTCAAATATGTTATAAATGAATGCAATTTTATTCATCTAGACTCAAAAACTGTCAAATCATGTCGAACGTCAAATAATGCTAAGCATGAAATGATTTTATGACATCAATTTCCATATTGCCTGTCGTTTCAAGAGTTTTTTGCAGTAACAGGAAGTGCGTGTGCTAAAATTCATGGTCTGTCTAACGGAACGGAATGGCAACACATGTGTTTTTCTTCCTTTTTAATAACAAAAAATGCAAAGCCATGCAACTATTTAGGCTGAAAAATAATACAATCGTTCTTGATTCATTTAAAACGTTTTGAAAAGAAAGGAGTCGCCTAGATTGGTTTATTTTCGAAAAAGTAATTTGCTCGGAAACATATCTGTAAACTATTTTAAATTTTGCCTGATAATACAAAAGTGATATTTTTCTTATAGAAATGCACGCCAACACTTTATTATCTTCCGCATTTGCACAAATGTGTATGAAATGCAATTGCAAAAGGTATTGCAAAGAATTTCAAATGTATGGAACTTTAGAAATGACATGCATTGTTCTGTTGTAGATGATAACATTAAGTAATCGTGCACATATAGCTGATTATAATTGATTTTATTTTTAAAAAAACCTGCATTGAATGCAACATATACCAAAATATATATGATTGGACATATATTTACCACAACAGCATGTGTCAAGAGTTGCGTATTGCTCTGAGAGAAAATTTATTAATAACAAATAAAATCATTTGCAAACATTTATATAATAAAATTACATGTCAAAATATATATAATAATATTTCATCATTGAATAGTATCTTACACAATTCTTCGCTTTTGATATCTTTGTCAGTTTATAAAAATTAAATAATAATAAAATGAAATAATATAAAGATGTTTTCAAGCAGGAATTAGATTTTCAGGTTCACATTATTGTCTTTTGTCAATTATAACAATCTGATAGTTAAATTGTAATTACTATATACGTATTATGTATTTATTTTATGCTAAAATGGTATTGTAATATATTTTACTATAAAACGATTAACGATCGTGATATTATTGCTGTTTCCAACATTTGAGCACTTGAAGTAAACGTTCAAGAGTTGAAAATTATTTTCAAAGAATACTATATTCACTTTATACTTTGAAACTCGCTCTAATGATGTGGAAAGCAAATATCATTTGATAACATAAACTGACGATATTACTAATGAATCTAACTACAGTAAGCGTTATATAACTTTCAAACATGGAATGTTGCAATATCAATTACATTTGACACTGTTAATTCTAATTGTTTACCCACATTTGTAAATGATTTTTGAGAAAGATTCTTAGTAAGTTTATGTAGATAAGATCTCCCGTACTACCTTTATTTCGATAAAAACGACTTATTACATAAAATTATTTATTAAAAAACTCTTTAAGAATACAGGCTAGATTGTCCCATTTTTTATCCAAAACAATTCTTCACTTTATAGCTTTGTTATTGCATGAAACATTAATCTTAAGTATGCATCATTAACATATATACTCCGTATGAATGGAAGCTTATCAGCATGTTTTGATCCATATACAATTTTAAAAGAAAGACTAAAGCATTATAAGAGTATATTGAGATTATATGATAACGCCTGTTTGCTTTACGTTGATAAAAACAATACGTGGATATAATCTTCTTTATTCATAGCTTAACACAGAGATATGGAAATGCTTTATATTCATCTCGTTATCTTCATTTCAGGAATAAATAAGGTTACTGCATTATAAAATACATATTGATAAGACGTTAGAGTATTAAAATGTTAAGATGAAACGGTTTATATACTTTTTTTATCAGTTTTGTTTGTTTCTTGTCAGCGTTGAAAGATTTTTTATGGTCCAATTGGCGCATTGTTTTTAATGAAGGTTTAATACTATTTTTATTCAAAGTTAATTGGGCTGGTTTGAACACTATAGATTTGTCAATATATCTACCTAATTGCTGTCTGAATTGAATATTATATTTTTCTCTACATACAGGAATAGGCATTTCGACTATAATATGTAAAGGTAGATGTGCATTATTGCATAATGAATGCATGTCTTATCTATATTATTGGACAAACGGATGTACTCCAGTACCTCGAGAATAGTTTGAATTGTTTGAATTTAAGCGCATATGGAAAGTAAGCGTATTTATCCATGAACGGAAAATTTCATACTATATATTTAATTATTAATCTTCGCTTGAATTTCTTCTATTAAATTATATTATTGCAGAAATTCATACATTGATCTAAGATCAATCTGCTTAGTTCTTTATCGGCTTAATTATTGTAAGAATTACAACGAGATTTATCACCATACATAAGTTAATCTCTTCTCGAAATCTATTACACTTAAGGGACTATCATTCAAAATATAATGAAATTCAATTACTCAAAGAAACAAATTTTGTTTGTTAATGTAAAAACATTTGTGAAATAATAAATTTACTATTTTATATTTCATTTGAATAGTACATTTAATTTCAGATTTTGCCAAATAGCGTAGGTTAAGAATGCAATTTAATCGGTGTATATAATTAATTTATCTTATATCCTTTTTGTTTAATTATTTAGCATACTCATTCAGCACTTACGAAATAAACGGTATTGGATATACTTTCTTATCTGTAGTTCGGTGATGAAAAAGTTGAAACAATTGTTATGATTTTCTTGTATTGATTTAAAATGTATTAAGCAATAGATCTGCTTTGTGTGTATTAAGTTATTGTTTCTTTAGTGATTACATGTAAAATGATACCAAAATATCTAAAATTAAAGAAATCTGTCAGTATATCTTATTAATAGCGAGTGGATATGCATGAAATTATCACCATACCTACTAAAATAAGCATCTGAATCTTTTGTTCAGGAACATAACACTATTCTGTTTACGTACAATTTTAATGCATATCAAATGGGCGCCGTCATGACAAAATGACCCTTCGGGCAATTTTCTTCGATTTTTTGGTTTCATAATTTTCATAGAAACCAATTATTACAGATGATTTTACTTTTTATTTGACGAAAATAACTTGAAAAATGACAAAGATATATCTTTTTATGTACATAGACAAATGTGTTGCTCCGACGTCGACGACGACGTTTGTTTAAACGTTGAACGTTTTAAAGAACGTCGTGGTTTATTGCCGAATTGCTTTGTTTTAAGAATGGATTTTGTAAGAATCAATAAAGACAGTAACTCCAAATGAATTTATTTTACAGTCCTATGAAGTTACAAACTTCAAAATCATAAAAATAAAACGATAACGGAAGAAATCACATAAACGGATCAGCACTTATGTACCAAGTATATTGGTTAATTCACGATTAACAAAATTTTATAACTTGAAATATATAGATCATTCTTATATCAAATAAATATGTAGTTTATTGATAACAAATCTAAGGACTAAACATACAGACAAAGATAATGCATGTATACATTTGTACATGTAAATCTAAATTGTCATTCTTCCCGTAACGGTGGGCACGTCACATCACGATACGCCTGACGTACAAAAGGTCGTACATTTTTGTACAGGTATTGCTGCCTTGCGCGGAAAGTCCATCCGGTAGCAAAACTGCAGGGAGAATATCTTCTGGTACTGTAGCATTTCTCTTTAGGATTGTGACCTGCTGCTCTACGTCAGTTGAGCGCTCTTTCACGTATACAGCATCCTTCGTAACACGGAAATAGTGATACCGCTGTATACCCCTTAATGGTAAAAAGAAGCGCGGCAAAAATGTCTTCCAGTCATACCTGTAACATATGTTGACTAGTTAATATTATGTCAATCATAAACTACTTGATAATTTACAATGACAAGCAATTATTAATACACGTACAAGTAATATGACAGCATATATGCCGAGCGCCGAATTGAGCTCTCTATTAATTTGTTTAGTTGTTTTATTGTACAAACTTATTTAAATGGGGTGTAAATTTTAGAAATTCAAATATTTGTAATAGAATACCAAGTCCAATTCTGACATCCATCCTCCTTGCGGAAGAGCACGGGAAATTGCTTGAAGCAGACTTTCTCACGACAGATGCCACCTGCGAAAAACTGTCGCAGTCCGTGCGCCTATACAGCTTCTTGATATGTCCAAATCCTCCGTCCACAAGACACCTATTATATTAAAATCGAATAAAACTATATCAAAAACTGCTTATTTATAGTTTATGTTGATTTCTTTCTTTATTTCTATAGGAACAAAATAATGCAAGTAGATTTGTTCTAGTATAATCGATTTGTTCGACAGTGTTTTAGTTTTAAGCTAATGGCCAGATTGTCTCTATGGCATGTATAAAACATGCCCGCTGGTGTGCAAGCACATAAAAATAGCAAATGCTCGTTTTGTGCAGACCAGAAGTAATGTAGAGGACTGTCATAAACTAAAATACATAAGTTTGCATTATAAGAGTATAAAATATAACATATATTAAAAACATTAATTACTTTGTGTGACCAGGAATTCCCATCAGGAGTGTTATCTCGTCATGGAGCCCCATATGAATTCGCCATGCCAGATACGCTAACATAAAGCGATTTTTATTCTGCGCTGTAATAAAAATATATTCACCATTTGAACTAAAACTTAAAAATTAAATCGATGCTTTGTACAATGTCGCCCTCTGAATATATAAGTGAATGTTCAATACTATACTCATGTTTAATTGAAAACACATATACGGTAAAATACTCACAACCACAGTTGTCGGCGTGCATGATGCAAGCTTTCTCTCCAAATCCCTGGTTTTCGAGGCAGTGGTGTAGCATACTTATAACTGAGTTTGGCCCGTGCGTCCCTGTACCATCAACACCTGTTAATTTACATTAATTTTAAGTATATTTAATATTTCGACGGCACACATTTAGAATATTTTATCGATTATCTTTTTATATGAAATAAATATTTTACAATTCTGAAAAGCAAAATATCTTCAATATTATTGAAAAAAAAGCAAAATTTATTTAGTTATTTTTTATGTATTTATTAATTACATGTAATTTATTTATTCATTCATTCATTCATTCATTCATTCATTCATTCATTCATTCATTCATTCATTCATTCATTCATTCATTCATTTATTTATTTATTTATTTATTTATTTATTTATTTATTTATTTATTTATTTATATATTTATTCTTAACATACCAATCGATTCATCCTCGTCTATTAGGTAATTATGTTGTTGTGACACAGAATCAACACGGACGCCAAAAATTTGTATTTTCCTTCCAGTCACAAAATACAAAGGGCCCATTTGTTGACTATGGTGTGGTATTGTCACATTTTGAGAATAGTCGAATGTATAGTGCACTTTTTTCAAATCACTAGTGCATGGCTGGGCAGGTCGATTGACTGTGACTGATGTGTGCTTCATTTCCTCCCGAGCCTCTTCTATAGTCTGTCTGTAGACCTGTCGCTCTCTCTGTGCGTCCTACATAGTTTGGGTAAATAATAAGCAAACAAAATTAATAAAAAAAAAAATAAAACAAATCACTCCAACTCTATAAAAATTAATTTTACTATAGAATATCTAAAAGGTTAATCTATAAACCTGCAATGCGAGTAATAGTGTAAATATTATCTTAATACATGTTGAAATGTTGATAGCAAAATAATTCAAGTAATATGTCAATAATTTCAAATTTATAGCTCCATTACAAAAGTAAATAATTACCGCAAGAACTTTGCAAGGAAAAATCGGTCTTACTAATAAAAATCTGGAAAAAGGTTTTCCTTGAAAGCATTAATAACAACAGAATGTGATGAATATTGCATACTTGGTTTGATTAAGTCAAGCGTAACTTGTGTTACAATCTAGTCATAATATATGATGAGCGGATTTTAAATTTTAGTAAAACGTATCTGCAGACGAAAGTCAGTAACATGATATAATAAATATTACCTGTATATGTTCTCGTAGAGCGTTTGCTGCCTCTAGTTTGTCCATATAGAGCATCAGCC
This sequence comes from Ruditapes philippinarum, assembly GCF_026571515.1. Taxonomy (NCBI): domain Eukaryota; kingdom Metazoa; phylum Mollusca; class Bivalvia; order Venerida; family Veneridae; genus Ruditapes; species Ruditapes philippinarum. The sequence goes on from NW_026865277.1 coordinate 62,875, forward strand.
ACCCTTTTCCTTATCATCTAGCACTTATGGCAAACGTCATCTTTTGCCGTCAATATCTTAATGTGTGGAACGCATTGTTTCCACACACATTTAAATGTAGTTACTCCAAGAACTCTTACGCCGGCTTCTATACATGCATGTTGTATTTTGAATGTAAATCCACTTTTGTAGTATTACATGGTAACAGAATAGGTGCAGCCTCGTCTGCTCTGCGTGGTGCTGCTGGCATTGTTAACCCGTTGATTTCTGCATATAATAACAGGAAATCAACACAGAAACGCACATCCTCGTATTTAACTGCATGGTGTGGCTTTCTTCCGGTATTTCCATGTACTCGCGGCACCGGTCCATTTGTATTTAAATGTTGCAATAACGACTTAACTGTTCTCTGCCCAATATCATTGATGTGGCAGAACACAGATTTACACACTGTTTTGCCATCAAATGTATATCTATATCTTATTCTTTTACGTTTACCATTCCTGGTTTCTTGTGCACCTATTTTCAACAGACTTCCCATAATAAACATCTCCTTTTTGGTCTTTTTCCATTTCCCTTAGCGATAATATGTGGCTTTGAATATTTTCAGCATCAAACTGCATCAAACAATTAATTTTACACTTACATTGTACATCATTATTATCTGACTCTGATTCTGAACCACCCTCACCCCTCTCCTCATCAGATCCTTCCGGTATGTCCTCTGCAGCATTGTTGATAAACTCGTGGACACGTCCTATGATTGACTCTGCCTGTTGTCGTCATCATCGTTTCCCCACTCTTCATATAATTCGTCCTCTGTTACATGTGGCGCCTTCTCTACTGTCTCATTAACTACGCCAAATTCCTCATATAACTCATCTAATTCCTGCGTTTAAATAAAGTCAGTAAATAAATTCTAATAATCTATAGATATTGTATGATCGATTCAGGTTATACCAGTTAAAATATGGGACAAAATAAAATACAATATATTTTTTCCCAGTTATAATAAATCAGTTAAGATAGTAAATCAGGTAATGTATTTTACCTATAAAAAAACACTTTTTTGTTTCTCAACAAAACATCTATGAAATAGTTTTATATATATATATACCACAGAATATAAATATATATATTTAATAAAAAAAAAAAAAAAAAGATAGCACGAGGTTTTGAACCTCGGACCGCCCGACCGCTTTTCACTCTACCAATTACACCACAGAGGCATAAGTACATGCCATAGGTTTATTATTCTATACTACAGTAAATCGATCGATATCATGGACGACTACTCTTGCACTGTAACTATGTTATGAAGGGAGACAATTCCTTTTGTATATACTGTTGCTAAGAAGTTTAACCACTGAAAACCAGGATTATTCGATAAAATTCATAGCTAAAACTTACACTTTAAATACTATGTTCTATATATTACATGCAGGATGCAAACTGACAAGTCAAAAACATGATTTTACCAGAGATAAATGAAGCGCTCTAATCATCTGTCAAATTTGACAGCAGACGCAACTTCCTAAAAAATAAAAATTCTAGTTTTGCACATTAAAACTTTGTATTTCTTTTTTAAAAAAAGACATAAAAAGATACAAAAATACCTGAAAATCATTCTTCTCTGACATTGTGTCTAAATTTCGTCTACAAATGGTGAAAATTCATGATCTAGCGACAACAAGGTGCTTGAAAGGCCGACATAAACTGCGAACAATTTCGCGGACTTTTAACCGGTGTTTGAAAAACTTGTCCGAAGGTACAAAATGTCATGACGGCGCCCAAATTACATAGACATTTTAGGTAAAACTCTTTTGATAAATGAGTATTTGGTTGTGAAGAAAACACAATATTGCACTGTTATCATTCAGATATAGCATTACTTTACTTACGGATATTTTGGTTATCAAAATGGTTAAAATTATAAACTAATGTATATCATATAGTATTGTTACATAAGAACTTACTTATTAACGAATATGAGTATATTGTACAATCTTAGTAGCCGTTATGGAAATGCCTAGATATTTCCCGATGATTTTCTAAATTAATAAGTGAAATGCAAATATTTTGTGATTGTGTTCCTTTGCTACAACATTTTCGTATTTAATTCAGCTCCCATACATAGTGTAAAAGCTTTAACAACAACAACTCCACCACTGATTATTTAGCAATAAAAAATAACAATTGTTATAAATAAATATTTTGCCGTGAATAGGACCAATAACTGGTTTTTAATATGGGTATAAATTGTTCACGATTTTACAAAGGAAAATATGTTAAAATAAATAAATCCTTAAAAATAACAATTGTAGAATCACCGTATGACTAAATTAAACTTTATTTCGCCCTCCTATTATCAATGACTATAAATAACCTTGTGAATGGAACGCTTATTGGTTCTACTCACAAGCTATCTACTTAATGTCAAAACCAGTTGTCTTTAAATGCAGATGTTTGTTTATGGCAAACAAAAATCAATACATACAGCATTACTCTTTGCAGTCGTTTGAGTTTGTTTGTAAATTAAGCAGATATCAAATGCAAGGATAAATATGATGTTCGCTAATAAGCATCAAATAGAACAAAACAAGTCCCCTTATCATATTATAAACTATGGTCCCCAAGTAAAAATGCGTGTGCCTTTAATGAGGAACAAAATGAAAAACACAAATTTACTAAAGCAAGCAGCATATCCTTAGAGTGATAAGGCATTATTCAATAAGGAATAATAGAATAAATATTATAACCCAAAATATAACAAACACAACAAATATGCCATGCTTCTTAATAAATAATATCCCATGACACTTATATAGTTTGAACCATACGTTATAGTTAAGATGAGATACACGTCGTAAATTCGGCAACTCATTTTCATGTAATTAATTCTTTTCTATTTTTACCAACTTCAGTTTTTCCTTGATACTGAATATTAAAAAATGAAATTAGAATCATTTTAATTGCACTGTAAAAATTATAATTTTGCTACAAACAAAGGCAAAGGTTTTAAGGAAGTTAAAAATTTACGGCACTTCATGAATACGAAACAGTATGTTGTAAGTGTCGAGTTCAAATTGTTCAGGAACAGCACAAATAACGTGTTATACTTTATCTGATTAAGCAAACGTTGTACTCAAACACTTAAAAACAGTTAATTAGAAATATTTAAAACATTTTTAAAAATCTATATCATGTTCAACCATCCAATTTGATGTACCCATTTAATTTCCTAAGAAATTGTTCACTTGATAATTTTCATGTGATCTATATTACGATTATTTTTCTATTTTATTTTTACCTGTACAGCCATTACAAATGATTCATTAAAAAATTCTACTTTGCCTTATATATTATCCTTATATATTATCTGATAAAATATATTATATTGTGACTGCCATTTGCCTGTACACTTCTTTGTAATTATTTTCACTCAAGGCAATACAGAACATTGCTTGTTCTTTCTTTGATTACTTTAATTAATTTGTTGACATCTCAGTCTCGTTTAACAATAGTTATTGCTTGAAGACAGTTTCCAATTATACGTAAACATATTGTTCTTGAGAATTAAAGTGTCTTGATATAGAGTATGAACAGTTCTTAATACATTTTGCGGTGAATTTCGTTTACGTATTTAAAAGTACTTGACGTTTTTTTCAACTTTTATTTTTAAAAATGATTTTGTTTCTAAGCACATTTTGATTTTGATTTTTTTTGTATAAGTACTATAAACAAGAGGGCCATGATGGCCCTAGATCGCTCACCTGACCCATCAAACTCATCCGGAGAATTACCTAAACAAGCATTCTGACCAAGTCTCATGACAGGCGAGTCAAAAATGTGACCACTACAGTGTTAACAAGGATTATCCATATTTGAGCAGTGTGACCTAGTTTTTTACCCAGGTGACCCATATTCAAACTTGACCTAGAAATCATCAAAACAAACTTTCAGACCAATTTCCAGGATACTTGGATCAAAACAGTAGCAACTAGAGTGTTAACAAGATTTTCTAGTTTTAGCTCCGTGACCTAGTTTCACATGCGATTTCGAAACTCATCCGAGCAATTTTAGACAAGCATCTGACCAAGTTTTGATAATAATTTGAGTCGAAAATGTGACCACTAGAATGTTAACAAGGTTTTTTCCATATTTTTGGCGGTGTGACCTAGTTTTCATCCCAGATGACCCTGTTTGAACTTGACTTAAAAATCATCCCAGCAAAACAGACTTTCAGACCAATTTACAGGATATAATGATCAAAACAGAAGTCACTAAAGTGTTATCAAAATTTCTCTTTATTTAGCTCCTGTGACCTAGTTTTCATCCGAGATGACCCATGTTCGAATTTAATCCCAGCAATGACCTAGACAAGTTTCCTGACCAAATTTGATGACAATTGAGTTAAAATTGTGACCACTAGAGTGTTAACAAGGTTTTTCTATTTTTAGCTCCTGTGACCTAGTTTTTCATCCCAGATGACCTATGTTCGAACTCATCCGAGCAAGTACCTAGACAAGCATCCTGATCAAGTTTGATGAGACTTGTGTCAAAAATGTGACCGCTAGAGCGTTTACAATATATTTCTATTTTTAGCTCCTGTGACCTAGTTTTTCATCTGAGATGACCCATGTTCGAACTCATCCAAGCTATCACCTAGACAAGCATCTTGACCAAGTTTGATGATGATTGAGGCAAAAATGTGACCGCTAGAGTGTTAACAAGGTTTTTCTATTTTTAGCTCCGGTGACCTACTTTTTCATCCGAGATGACCTATGTTCGAACTCATCCGAGCTATCACCTAGACAAACATCCTGACCAAGTTTGATGATGATTGAGGCAAAAAGGTGACCTCTAGAGTGTTAACAAGGTTTTTCTATTTTTAGCTCTTAGGACCTAGTTTTTCATCCGAGATGACCAATGTTCGAACTCATCCGAGCTATCAACTAGATAAGCATCCTGACCAAGTTTGATGATGATTGAGGCAAAAATGCGACCGCTAGAGTGTTAACAACTAAATGTGAATGGACGACGGACGACAGACAATCATCGATCCTAAAAGCTCACACTGAGCATGCTCAGGTGAGCTAAAAAGTGATTTTATAATCAAAATTCATTGCTCATTTATATCATTTAAGACAATAATTACTCAGTACCTGTTTTAAACATTATTAGACAAATATTTTAATTGTTGTTAATCAATAACACAGAGTCATCGGTTATTCAATACAACAATTGAATACCAGTATAATACAGGTCATAGGATATAACAACCATTATTAAGAAATCTTTCACATCTTTTCAAACGTTAAACTTCCATAAAGGTTTATTACATTATGTCATCAGGAAATAAAAGTTGAATATTACAATTATGTAAATTTCCAGATAAAGCATTAGCATTATGATCTAGTAAATAAGAAGTAATTCAAGAATTGTAGATTTGTGTGAAGATTGGATATTTATTTTGTCTGTATGTGATATTTCAAGTGGTTTATATAATTATGTTTTGTATGTATTGCCAGTGGCAATGGTTTGCCAAACAAATGCAATAAAATTTAAATTTAATTTTTAAACACGTCTTAATTTCTGTTTGTATGTTTATTTGTGATAAGCCACCTTAAACTATCAGTTTTATTAAATTAAAAAGCTTTAAGCGACGAATCTCAGTAACTCATGATCACCAATTTAATACTAATTGAAAGATGTGCTTATAAGAACAGTAAAATAAATATTCGTAAAATATTAAATAAATACATTTACTTTAAAAAGAATACTGATATGTAGAAGCTATCTAAATGAACAAGAGGGCCATGATGGCCCTGAGGTCGCTCACCTGTATAAAGCCCCCCACCCCCCCCCACACACACAAGATGTTTCATGCTAAACTTCAAGCTCTAGCTCATTGGGCTTTTTAAAAGAAGATTTTTTAAGTTTTTACTAAACACATATAGTTAAAAACAATGACACCCCTGGGGCGGGGCCAGTTTTGACCCCAGGGCTTTTATTTGAACAAACTTTGTAAACACTTACTAGAAGATGTTTCATGCTTAATATCTCAACTCTAGCTATTTGGGTTTTTTCAAAGAAGATTTTAAGTTTTTGCTATACACATATAAGGAAAATCAATGACCCCCGGGGCGGCGCCAATTTTGACCCCAGGGCTTTTATTTGAACAAACTTTGTGGACACTCACTAGAAGATGTTTCATGCTTAATATCTTAACTCTAGCTATTTGGGTTTTTTCAAAAAAGATTTTTTAAGTTTTTGCTATACACATATAAGGAAAATCAATGACCCCCGGGCGGGGCCAATTTTGACCCCAGGGCTTTTATTTGAACAAACTTGGTAGACACCTATTAGAACATGTTTGATGCTAAATATCTTAGCTCTAGCTCTTTAAAAGAAGATTTTTTTAAAGTTTTTACTAAATGCATATAGGGAAAATCAATGACCCCTGGGGCGGGGCCAATTTTGACCCCAGGGCTTTTATTTAAACAAACTTGGTAGACACTCATTAGAACATGTTTCATGCTAAATATCTTAACTCTAGCTCTTTGGGTTCTTTAAAAGAAGATTTTATAAGTTTTTACTCTATGCATATAGGGAAAATCAATGACCCCCTGGGGCGGGGATTTTGACCCCAGGGCTTTTATTTGAACAAACTTGGTAGACACTCACTAGAAGATGTTTCATGCCAAATATCTAAGCTCTAGCTCTTAGGGTTTTTTAAAAGAAGATATTTAAAGTTTTTTCTTTCGGTTGCCATGACAACCAAAGTTCTGCATGGAATTAAATTCTTTGAACAATTTTTAAAGGTGACCACCAAAGGAACATTCCTGTGAAGTTTGGATGAAATTGGCCTAGTGGTTTATGAAGAGATGTCATTTAAAGTAAAAGTTTACGGACGGACGACGGACGAAAAGCGATCACAAAAGCTCACCCTGTCACTGTGTGACAGGTGAGCTAAAAAAGCGCGCTTGCAAGGACAGTATGAAATAATTTAAGCATGGTTATTTAGATGATTGTTTGTTTGTTTGGATTTTACGGCACGTCAACACATAAATGGCCATATCGTGCCGAATGCTAAAATAGGCTTAAACTATTATGTAAAACGTTGTAAATAAAAATAAAAAAGAGCCCATCAGATCTTTGAATACAAGTTTATCTCTTTCAAATAATCGATGATGTTTTTTGATGGAATTGTATTAAAGAGTTCTTTGAGTGAGTTTACATTATAAAATCTGTTACGGGCCTGTGAAAAATCATGACATTCCAGAAGAAAATGCTTGACAGTAAAATTTTCATTACATCCTACACAGAAAGGAGCATTGTCATTCGTGAGGAGATAAGAATGGGTAACTTTAGTGTGTCCAATTCGGCATCGAAGAAGAACTGTTTGATCATGGCGGTTTGACAAAGACAGAGATGGTGACACATCAAGAGATGGGTTTATATGATGAAGTTTATTAAAGACGGCATTGTCCCAATTTGCTTTCCATTCAGATGAAACGAGTTTATTTATAGCCGTTCTAAAATAACAAGCAGGTAACAATTAGTCAGTTTTTTGAAAATTTAAAGCTTGTTTAGCTAAAGTATCTACTTTTTCATTTCCTCGTATACCTACATGACTTGGAATCCAATATAATTTAACAGATTTTATTTTAAGTATATCATGAAATCGCAAAAGAAGTTTCTTTATCAGGATATTGTCAGATTTTTTACTTTTAATGGATATTAAAACAGAAAGCGAGTCAGAAAATATCACAAATTTATCATGGGTATGCTGTTCTATGTATGACAATGCTAAATCTATAGCTTTTGCTTCAGCAGTAAAAATTGATGCATTATCTGGTAACCTCATACTAGATGTAAAATCATTTTCATACACAGCCGCACCTACTTTGCAACCTTCCTTTGAACCGTCCGTATAAACATGTATAAAATTTTCATGTTCTTCCTTAATTGCTAGAAACTTCTCTTTGAAATGTTCATGTGAATTTGATGTCTTTTTTATATTTGAAAGGTAAATATTTATTTCAGGGGAATTATAAGTCCAAGGTGGAACATCCTCATCGTCATTTTGAAGGATACTGACAGGATTAATTTTAAGTTTATCTAAATCATCTTTTAAACGAAGGCCTAATGGTTTAATTTCCTTTGGTTTGTTAACAATTTTTTCAATATAATTTGGTTTGAAAATAATATTTTTGGCTGGATTTTTGCTATTTGATTAAATTCTAGTTGCATATTGAAGTGATAGCTTTTTTCGACGAAGTTGAAGCGATGGTTCCCCAGCTTCCGCATATAGACTTTCTACAGGTGAGGTGCGAAATGCACCTAAAGCTAAGCGTAAACCCTGGTGCTGTATGGTATCTAGCATTTGAAGATATGATTTTCTTGCAGACCCATATACAACAGAACCATAATCTAATTTTGATCGGATAAGACTTCTGTATAATTTCAGTAATGTGGAAGAATTTGATCCCCAATTTGTACTTGATAAAACCTTAACTAAATTTAAAGCTTTAAGGCATTTAGTTTTTAAATGTTTAATATGTGGTATAAAAGAAAGATTTTTGTCAAATATAATTCCTAAAAACTTTGCTTCATCAACTACTGGAATTTTAGAACCAGATATGTAAAGTTCAGGGTCATTATGGTGTTTCCACAATCGACAAAAATGAACACATTGAGTTTTTTACTTTGAAAATTTAAAACCATTTTCTATTGCCCACTTGTACATTTTATCTAAGTTTTGTTGAAGTTGCCTTTCAATTGTTCTCATACTTTTCGATCGATAGCAGATAAGAAAATCATCTACATATAGAGAACAATCTATGCCTGGTGTAAGAGCGCTAGCAATATTGTTTATTTTAAGGCCAAAAAGTGTAACAGAAAGTATGCTTCCTTGAGGAACACCTTGTTCTTGTTGGTGATCCTCGGAAAAAGTTGAGCCAAGTCTTACTTTAAAGTGCCTATCGTTTAAAAATCCAGAAATGAAAAGAGGAAGTCTGCCTTTAAGTCCAGCATCCTTTAGATCTTTTAGGATACCATATTTCCAAGTAGTATCGTAAGCCTTCTCAAGATCAAAGAAAATTGATACCAGGTGTTGTTTATTTACAAAGGGTTATTTAGATGAAATGTGTATTGTAACAACACTAACTCACATGACTTGAATAGTACGTGAATCTACCCACATATCTGAATGAGCTTGAAGCGGCCACAATTTCGATTAAGACAAAACAACGGATAAAGCTAATATAATTGAAATTTTTCATTGTGAAATAATTTGTATTTTGTATCGTAGGAATGAAAACCAACAAAGAAGTTTCTGACTATGTTAACATTTTTTTATACAAGCGACTTGATCATAGCGTATCCGGAGTTGTTATTTTCTTCGATCGGAATTGTGTTTTCATTAATATCCCTTTGCATTTGGAACCCCAACAATAAAGTAATAGAACATATTTTTTGTATCACACAGTATCAATTTTCGAAAATATATTACACAGTCAAATGGTAAGATTGAATGAAAACACTTGGTAATGAAAATAGGAAACTCTTGATTCAGTACAGCAAGGTTAATATTGTTTCCGTTATACATTCGCATGTATATTCCTATATCTTAGGATATAGAAATTATCATCCTTTATGACTTCATTCTATAAGAAAAATATAACGATAACTGGAAGTATGCGGTGTCATATTTGTTTTGCAATATATCAAGTGGAGAAGGTGATATAGACTTAAACAGTTTTAATAGAGGCATAGATTAGATAATTTTTAAATGCCAATTTATTTTACTTGTAAAAATGGTATTCTATATCTATCTTTAACAAGAGTCGATTGAACCGGGTGATGCTCCCCGACTAGGATTTGGGCACAGAAGAGTATATCTTTTGTAATTTCAGAGTTATGTACCAGAGAAAGTTCAAAGTGTAAAAATTCCAAACTTAGGCAATGCAGAGTGCACTTCTACTCAATTAGATCTATCTACCGACTTGCGCGCGACACGTCGTCTCAATATGGTGATCATTTCTGTGAAATAGTTGTAAAATCCGACTTCAAATAACGAAGTTATGGGCCGGACACAATTTTGCTTCATTACCTTGACCTTCAAGGTAGCGACCCAAATGTTGCGCGTGACACGTCGTCTTAATATGGTGATCATTTCTGTGAAAAAGTTGTAAAATCCGACTTCAAATAACGAAGTTATGGGCCGGACACAATTTTGCTTCACAGGGCCAAAACACCATTTTTGGGGAAGGGGCCTCAGCCTTTTTCTTGGGGAAAATATGCGTGATTTTGGCATACTTTGGGAAAAGGGGTCTGAAATTTTTACACAAACTTTTAACAAGTTCTTCAAAATAGAAAAGCAAAAAGCACTAGGAAATACTAATAAGGCTATAAAAGACCTATATTCAACACCATCATTTTATTTTGTTCTAAATTCTATGGGAAATTTCAAAAGACTTGGGAATTTTTAGGACCAACCTGGGGAAAAAAAAGGCTATTTTGGTTGGGGAAACAGCCTATATTCGGCCTCTACAAAGAAGGGTTTTTTGGCCCTGCTTCATTACCTTGACCTTCAAGGTAGCGATCCAAATGTTGCGTGTGACACGTCGTCTCAATATGGTGATCATTTCTGTGAAATAGTTGTAAAATCCGACTTCAAATAACCAAGTTATGGGCTGGACACGATTTTGCTTCTAGGTCATGCTGGATAAAGAGGACACATGAAACCTCTAAATACATTTAATTGCCCTGAACCGGTATGTCAAGACTCTGCCGACACTTTTATAATATTCCCCATAAATATTTAGCTATAATTACTGATTTGGAAAATAAAAACATTGATTTTAGTAAAATTAGAATTTGTGTGGATTCATTCGACAAATCCACTATTGAACATAATTCATTTTCTATTTGATGGGCCTGCAACACACTTACGGAACAGATACAATTTATTTTTTTTCAACTAGGATATATGTAACAGGTTTTTAAGGAACTTGTGGAGCAGAGCATGGCAAAGGTGCTGCAAATGGCTAAGGGATATCACTTGTACATAGGACTTGGTTGCTGATCTCAATAAATCTGACGGTAGCGTAGCTGTATTTGAAGTGAACGAAGAACATTCGTCCAACATATATGCAATCTGGTTATAGGAAAATGATTTTACTTCAGGCAATGTATTATTTATCAGAATTACGTTCTAAATGAATTGAAGTTGATTTTTATCGATTTTACATTTTTACAAGTTTTAATCAAGTTCATTGTAGCTGAAAATGTGATGTAAAATTAGTTGTCTGTAGTAACTGATTCAAGTTTTCATTAAAAAATATAGAAGTTAACTTAAAAGAAATGTAATTGGAGTAAGTAAGTTAAACTGCAGTTCTTTAGCTGTTTTTGTCTTTCTTTGAATGATTCATATTCTTTACACAATATTTATACATTTATTAAAATGTATGTAAGATAAATTAGTAACATCATAAAAAAACATTATAAATAAGATATATACGACCTCATAAAAGTTATTATAAGCTGTAGAATAAAAAAAACATTTCAACAAAGTGTTATATAGTAGACTCAAGTCTTGCAGGCTTTGCAACATTTTATTGGAGATTTAAAAAATCTTTAATAACAGCCAAAGTGACATCTTTTTATCACATTGAAATTAATGAAAATTAATCCTGTATGATGTTTTACGAGAGCTTTTGACCTTTATGTTATTTGCAAAATCAAGACGAGAATTACTTCATGGCGATGCTATATTACATGTATTTAATACATAGAAATACGTAATGCTTATACTACATAATAAAACAGGAAACGTAATAAATATTTTAACAGCAACGCCATATTAATATGTTTGTAAAACAAAATTTAACAAGGGTTTATCCGTTCAAGAACGCGATAAATTTGTATCAGGTCTTGTTCTCATTTCCCGAACATTATTTAGTGGTTACAAAACTACTAAATCATAATAAAATATGTTTAAATCGACGTTGAATATTCGAAATAAATAGAAATTCGTTTGCAAAATATGTGTCCGGCTGAAGTCTAGTAATCGTAACTTAAAACAAAACAACGTTACTGCCTTTCAGATTTTTTTTTTAGATTTAAGAGTAAAATATGGAAAACAATATCAACAAGGAAAGGCGACGTTCAACGAACGCAAGCCCAAACAACCTAGCAACACGGACCAGTAGCCAGAAGGACCCGAAACAAAACCAGGACAAGGCAGATCACGAACAGGATAATCACTAAATAATAAATGAAAGGAAATAATAGTAACCGATAAGGAAATCAAATCCAATTGATTGATTAATAGGCCCACAAAGTAAAAAGGGAAGGGTACTTAAAGTACGGGGAACGAGAGGGGCGAAAATAAAAAAAATCCTATTCATTAAGAATTTATACAGTTTTATTACGGCAGATTATTTAAAATCAGGTGCGGTGTTGTCCGGTTGTGTTTAAAAGTTGTTGTTAAACGTTCTGTGAACGTTGCCTTTGCCTTGCTGACCGTTAGTCTTGTTTTTCGGCCGAAGGCCGTCTAATTTCACCTTGACTTCCGCTAAAATTAACAGTAAAGAAATGAATATAGGCAGAATTTTCATTGATCATTTTAACACTAATATCCTGTTCGACTGATACTTTAATAGAACTTCCGTTATAGGTAGAGGTCTGTTCGATTTCGCGATGGCAAGAAGTGTTGGAAAAAGATATGACAGATCGCCTTTTTGATACTTTTACGTTCGATTGGGTTTCTCTTCTAAGCTATTCTAATAATTATATTCTCTTCTCGAACCGGGCATAAGACGATTGAAACGAACTTTCGAGTAATTTACAGTTGCAAAATTCTCCGTGGAATTAGTGTACAGTATCTTCTAAATCTTTGATTTATTATAAATTCCTATTCAGATCCAATTCCATTTTGATTAAAATCAAATAATGTAAGTAATATTGTTTAAATCTAAGATGACAATTAATGGGGAAAAACATTGCGGGTAAAATGAATTGAAATAAAAATATTGAGTTCTGTTTGCGGTTATCATGGCTAGTATAGTCTGTCCCATTAAAAATGGAAATGAACTTTTGCCTGGTGTGAATTGACAAAACAAGGTTGAATAAAAATTTAACTATTTTTGTAAACTAAAAAAAAGTCACCCTCGAGATTTTTCAGGATTTTACTCAAAAGTGTCTACTTTTCTTATGAAAGCAAATTTTGATTTCTCAATGGTAAATCTCTGTTGTTTATTTTCCGTAGCCATTGCCGAAGTACTCTTCATTTGAAGATAAACGGGAGAAAGCACGTATCATGTTTCTAAAATATACACGAGGTTCTCGGGGTCGTTTCATGATTATTTTACAAAGCTGGATCTACAAGGTGTAACAGTTTAGTTGCAATGCATGATGAAAAACTTTAAAAAATGAAAAATAAGCAACAAGAACACCGAGTCATTTACATGGAGTAGATCTAGAAATTGCACTTACTTTTAAGCTGAATAGAATCCCTATGAATTTCGAAATAGATCTTTAAAAACGTCACAACAAATTCGCATTCTGAAGATTCCTTCATTGCCAGTTTCTATCAAGTTCCGTAGATCCCATTTTTTTTTACTTCAAATAATCAAAATGACATGACTCCTACACTTTTGATGATCCAGATTTTTTAAACTGTTAATCCGTCTCATTATTAAAACTTTGTTCAATTTGTGGAGTTATCTGGGTTAGCAAATAAAATATGTAAATGAAACACATCATAATTCAGTATGTTCCAATTCCATAATTCAAGAACGGCCCATCAATTTTATTTGTCAACATCACAATGCTTATGGATTCCTGACGAAAAAAACTTTATTACGTCAACAACAATTTACGAAATATATGACGTAACAAACATGCCTCGCGCTTTTTTTATGGACGATTCCAGTTGCGGCATTGACAGAGGGCGGTCGGGGCATATGTAACCTCAAACAGATAATTTTAAGCGTTGAGATAAATTTGTCTTGATGGCATTTAAAATAATTTTTGTATCTACCCAGATTTTGCAACTTAACTGTAAAAATTACACCTTTAATTCATATAGACTCTATTAATAATAAAAGCTTTAATAACATTTTAATAATTTTAAACACAATTAATGACATGAATCTACAACAGTAAAATAGTTCTTTCATCAATTACATATAACATTCGTTTTGATTTTATGTTTTTAAACTATTTTATATATTTTTCATATTTTTCTACATATTATCTCGTTATTCAAGACTTCTGTAAATCCTTCTCTTTTAGCTACAAAATATACAATACACGGTATTTTTTCTCCCGCGAAAAATATGATAGATCTATTGTTTATTCACTGAATATTTTCAAATTTTAGGAAGGCTAAAATTATTGAGAACGTCACTCCGTGTTTCTCTTTGACTCGATCTCCCCTTCATATTAACATAATAACTAGATCTATATCTACAAAAAACACACACTTATTATCGGTTATTGAACGCTCCAATTCAAACTTATTCTTAATAATATCAAATCACTCCCGTTATTTCTGGACATTTGTTGAATTGTGAGACGGAAAGTTAAAGCTGTATTTACGAGCTTATTTAAAAAAGTGTATAGGCCTATGTTTGATTGCTTTAACTAGAAAGCATGATATTATATTCTTATAATTTACATTTTCCTCGAAAGCAAGTCTGTGTTCTCTCGTTAGCAAGGGAGTTAGTTAAAGTAGACACTGTGGTAACAAGCAAACCAATGGTGAAAGTATAGTGAATTAGTTTTCCTTTATATATATTTTCTTGTCATAATTTGCATGATAATGTAGTATTTGTTGGCGATTTCTTGTGAAAGTTGAAACCTACGGAAAGTTTTAGCGCACGAACATCGCACCCGAAATAAGAAGGGTAACATATTTTTGTATCCCATCGAACCTGGTCAATTTAATTATTTTGAATAGACGTAATACATACTAATAGACAGAATTCAGACAACTACAGAATTATGTAAATTAAACATTAATTAGCGAAGAACCATTCTTATAGTCTTCTAGCTAGTGTTCCGCTCCCATACGACGTGTTGCGGTATTCACGATTCGCGCTTGATTGAAAAGCTATATAATTAAATCACTTCATCGATCTTCTTTTTTAAAAATATATAATACGACAGTATACCATGGTTATTATAATTAAACCTTTGTGTGTAAGAATTAATAATTAGCGGTTACTGATATTTTCACTTCAAGTGATTTTGATTTTTATTTTAAATAATCGTTTGCTAGTAAAATTGCCTTTTTGACACCAAATTTGTTCTCATATTTCATTTTAATCATAACATTTAGCTATTGATCAGTAAGTAAATAGGAATAATCAATTTTTATAATTACCAAGTACTTTTCACGCTAATTGTGAGACGAACCCTAAATGACGTCTATATGGGCGCCGCCATTTTGAAATGGACGTCACGTCAGGTTACAACGTAAGTCAATGGGAAAAAATATAAGTTTAACATTTTGACCATATTACTGACTATATGAAAAAAAATGAAAAACATGCCTAGAGATATTGACGTCATGGTTAACATGACATTAATCTAAATGATTTTACTATTATATTAAATAAAAAATGGAATGTTCAAAGTTGATGGGACAGACTATAGTAGCTTATCCTATGCAAGTTAACATGTTTGACTTCGGCCGAGTATCTTTTTAAAGATACTTCTTGTTTTCTAAATGTGCCGTTTAAAATGTTAATGTTTACTTAAACATATTAATATAAAAAGCAAAGTTGTTGAAAAAATGAACATGTTGTGCAGTATCTTAATGTAAATATATTGAAATACTCATTCATTTCATAAAAAAGAATATTACTAATATTATTACATGTATATAATTATAAAACTATTATTAATATTCATATCACAAAAAAACAAGAATAAAGATCAACATGGTAAAGGCAACGTTCACAGGACTTAGACTCCGACACACCCAAGTAGGGCACCCAGAAGACACCCAACAAAACCGATAGTGGACATAAGAATTAGGGGCCTACATTGACAAAGAAATATAAACAATTTTCAACACCTTCAAAACACCATGTCTGTATTATTTATAAATTTCACCGGGGCCCCAAGTTAGAATATGTCCCCTGCACCTTTAGAATTTTCCCAATTGTCATATTTGCTGTTGGTTTTATTGAAATATAGATAATTCCAAATAAAATTTTCAGATTTAAAGATAGTAAACAGCTTGGCTGTATTAGTGTATACAATGCCAAAGTAAAAGGGAGATAAGTACTACAATTCCAAAGTTTACATTTCTGTTTATAACGGTCAAAAGAAAGACAAACAGTTGTTATTTCTCATTACTCCCCAGTGGTTAAACTACCACTGACCGTTCCAAGGCGGCACGTACCCCTCTGTGTTCCTTCACGTGTTTTTCATGTCTGTATTGTTACTTGTTTTGGATGTTTACATGTATTGTGATGTCTGTCTTGTTGGATTGTCGTTGACGGTAGATATTTTCTCATTTCGCCCCCCACCCATTTTAACCCCCCACCTTTTCACCCCTTATACCTTTAATTCCCGTATGGGCCCGTTTTAGTTTATACTATTTCACATTACATGTCCCACTCCTTTCACCCTTATGTCGGCTCCAGGTTTTTTGAGTGTGTCGGGGTCCGCGTCCTGTGAACGTTGCCTTTGCCTTGTTGATCATTATTTTTGTTTTTTAATGACTTGACATTGTTTACTTCATTTAGAGAAAAGTAATAAACATAAGAATACTGTCACAAAAAAATCTTTGCTCAGCTTCAGTATCAATTAGCACTTTGAATTACATGAATTACATGTACAATAAAGTTAACCATGAGACAAATTAAAACAAGATTGCATTTGAGAAAAATGCTATGTCACCGCTTGGTTCAAATTTCATAGCTGTACATCAAATGACAAGAAAGTAGGTCACATCATCAAAATCTAGGTCACATGATATCAAAACTAAAACTTTGCACATGGTCAAAATTTCATTGCTGTACATCAAAGGACAAGAAAGTAGGTCACTGTCCCCTTGGGCAAGGCAAACTTTTGACCCAAGGGTTTAATTCAAAACAACATTTCAAGTCAAATATCTTTCTCCCATTCAGAAAACATTTGTTTTGTTTTCTGTTTTTACTACGTGTATATAATGAGAATCACTGCCCCCGGGCAGGGCGAATTTTGACACAAGGGGAAAAATTTGAACAACTTTGGTAGAGGACCTATAAATGATATTATATATCAAACATCAAAGCTCTATGCCTTTTACCTTCAGACAAAAATATTTTTTATTTTTTCACTATATGTACATAATGAAAATCAATGACCCCTGGGGCGGAACCAATTTTGACCCAAGGGCTATAATTTGAACAATCTTGGTAGAGGTTCACTTGGCAAAAACTCATGCAATATATTTATAACCTCTAGCCTTTGTCAATACAGAGATGTAGATTTTTCAAGAGCCTCAGAGGGCAATTTTTACACTAGGGGCATAATTAAAAACAACTTTAATAGAGGGCCCATAGATGATATTATATACCAAATATCAAAGCTCTAAGCCTTGTACCTTCAGACAAGAGAATTTCTTACTATATGTACATAGTGAAAATCAATGACCCCTGGGGGTGGGGCCAATTTTTACCCCAGGGCTATTATTTGTACAATCTTGCTAGAGGTTCACTACACAATGTTTCATGCAAAATATCTTAACTCTAGCCTTTGTAAATATAGAGAAGATGATTTTTTAAGTTTTTACTATATACATATAAGGAAAACCTATGGCCCCCGGGGTGTGGCTAATTTTGACACTAGAGGCAAAATTTGAACAACTTTGGTAGAGTACTTATAGATGATATTATTGAACAAATATTATAGCTCTAAATAGATAAATACAGAATCCCTAAAGAAAGCCCAACACGGCAAAATTGAAAATGTTGCAGGCTCGGTTTGATTGAGCCTGTTCATGGACGGTACTGGAAAGTGCAAGTTACCGTCCACGCCCCCTAGCACCGGCTTAAGCAGAATTCAACATTTAAACGTGAAATAGTAAAATTTTGAATTTAGAAACATCCGCAGATGTGTTCATACGGCGGTTATCATGGAACCTTCAATGTGACACTTCCGTGCCATTCCATGAAAAGCGGCGTATGGTCCCCAAGTAATAAAAAGCGTGTGCCCTAAACGAGAAAACAATGGGCGGAACTAAATAAAATGGAATTTTGAAAGGGGATCAGAGGTTATGAAGCCTGCGTATCACAGATAAGACGTCAAAAGACAAATTTAAAAAGCAGGCAACATATCCTAAGGGTGATTCAACATTATTCAAGTAGGAATATTGGAACCACCCAACTAGAAAATGCCGAAAAGTTGAAACTAAAAATACCACAAGCACAACAATAATGTCGTGCTGAACGATCTTTAAGGATCGAAAATATAACATCATTGATTAAATGTACGGGGAGACTTTTTACAGCCGCCACACGGCACAAATAACACGGATGTGATCATTAAATAGATAAATACAGAATCCCTAAAGAAAGCCCAACACGGCAAAATTGAAAATGTTGCAGGCTCGGTTTGATTGAGCCTGTTCATGGACGGTACTGGAAAGTGCAAGTTACCGTCCACGCCCCCTAGCACCGGCTTAAGCAGAATTCAACATTTAAACGTGAAATAGTAAAATTTTGAATTTAGAAACATCCGCAGATGTGTTCATACGGCGGTTATCATGGAACCTTCAATGTGACACTTCCGTGCCATTCCATGAAAAGCGGCGTATGGTCCCCAAGTAATAAAAAGCGTGTGCCCTAAACGAGAAAACAATGGGCGGAACTAAATAAAATGGAATTTTGAAAGGGGATCAGAGGTTATGAAGCCTGCGTATCACAGATAAGACGTCAAAAGACAAATTTAAAAAGCAGGCAACATATCCTAAGGGTGATTCAACATTATTCAAGTAGGAATATTGGAACCACCCAACTAGAAAATGCCAAAAAGTTGAAACTAAAAATACCACAAGCACAACAATAATGTCGTGCTGAACGATCTTTAAGGATCGAAAATATAACATCATTGATTAAATGTACGGGGAGACTTTTTACAGCCGCCACACGGCACAAATAACACGGATGTGATCATTAAATAGATAAATACAGAATCCCTAAAGAAAGCCCAACACGGCAAAATTGAAAATGTTGCAGGCTCGGTTTGATTGAGCCTGTTCATGGACGGTACTGGAAAGTGCAAGTTACCGTCCACGCCCCCTAGCACCGGCTTAAGCAGAATTCAACATTTAAACGTGAAATAGTAAAATTTTGAATTTAGAAACATCCGCAGATGTGTTCATACGGCGCAACACGGCAAAATTGAGAAAATGTTGCAGGCTCGGTTTGATTGAGCCTGTTCATGGACGGTACTGGAAAGTGCAAGTTACCGTCCACGCCCCCTAGCACCGGCTTAAGCAGAATTCAACATTTAAACGTGAAATAGTAAAATTTTGAATTTAGAAACATCCGCAGATGTGTTCATACGGCGGTTATCATGGAACCTTCAATGTGACACTTCCGTGCCATTCCATGAAAAGCGGCGTATGGTCCCCAAGTAATAAAAAGCGTGTGCCCTAAACGAGAAAACAATGGGCGGAACTAAATAAAATGGCATTTATAAAGGGGATCAGAGGTTATGAAGCCTGCGTGTCACAGATAAGACGTCAAAAGACAAATTTAAAAAGCAGGCAACATATCCTAAGGGTGATTCAACATTATTCAAGTAGGAATATTGGAACCACCCAACTAGAAAATGCCGAAAAGTTGAAACTAAAAATACCACAAGCACAACAATAATGTCGTGCTGAACGATCTTCAAGGATCGAAAATATAACATCATTGATTAATTGTACGGGGAGACTTTTTACAGCCGCCACATCGTGTAAACAGCCTCCATATTGGTGTCTACTACGCAATGACGAAATTTTTACTGCGAGCACCTGTCAGCGTCTTAAATCACACGTTCAACTATTGTTTTTTGAGTGACGTCACAGCATCACCGGGAATTTCCAATATGGGGGTCAACACAAAATGTACATAATTATGTTCATGACATTGCCATTTCAATTATGTATCACTTTGTTTTGTAATCATTTGTTATATTGCTGTTTTCTCAAATGCCCAGTTGGGCCTTGAGATATCAATAAAGTAATGAAAACAGAATCCCTAAAGAAAGTCCAACACGTCAAAATTGAAAATGTTGCAGGCTTGGTTTGATTGAGCCTGTTCATTGACGGTAATGAAAAGTACAAGTTATCGTCCACGCCCCCTAGCACCGGCTAAAGCATAATTCAACATTTAAACACAAAAATGGAGAATTTTGAATTTAAAAACATCCGCAGATGTGTTCATACGGCGGTTATCATGGAACCTTCAATGTGACACAGTAGTGTCATTCCATGAAAAGCGGCGTATGGTCCCCAAGTAAAAGAATGCTTTTGCCCTAAACGAGAAAACAATGGGCGGAACTAAATAAAATGGAATTTTTAAAGGGGATCTGAGGTTATGAAGCCTGCATATCACAGATAAGACGTCAAAAGACAAATTTAACAAGAGGGCCATGATGGCCCTGAGGTCGCTCACCTGAATATAGGCCCCCCAACGTTGCAGGGCCAATTTAACCCAAGGGCTTTTATTTGCACAAACTCGGTAGACACCCATAAGAAGATGTTTCATGCTAAACATCTAAGCTCTAGCTCATTGGGCTTTTTGAAAGAAGATTTTTTTAAAGTTTTTACTATACACATAAGGTTAAAAACAATGACACCCCTGGGGCCGGGCCAGTTTTGACCCCAGGGCTTTTATTTGAACAAACTTTGTAGACACTTACTAGAAGATGTTTCATGCTTAATATCTAAAAATAGATAAAAACAGAATCCCTAAAGAAAGCCCAACACGGCAAAATTGAAAATGTTGCAGGCTCGGTTTGAAACTCTAGCTATTTGGGTTTTTTTCAAAGAAGATTTTTAAGTTTTTGCTATACAAATATAAAGAAAATCAATGACCCCTGGGGCGGGGCCAATTTTAACCCCAGGTCTTTTATTTGAACAAACTTTGTAGACTGTGACTCACTAAAAGATGTTTCATGCTTAATATCTTAACTCTAGCTATTTGGGTTTTTTCAAAGAAGATTTTTTTAAGGTTTTGCTATACACATATAGGGAAAATCAATGACCCCCTGGCGTGGGGCCAATTTTGACCCCAGGGCTTTTATTTGAACAAACTTGGTAGACACCTATTAGAACATGTTTGATGCTCAATATCTTAGCCATAGCTCTTTGAGTTCTTTAAAAGAAGATTTTTTAAGTTTTAACTATATGCATATAGGGAAAATCAATGACCCCCCGGGGCGGGGCTAATTTTGACCCCAGGGCTTTTATTTGAACAAACTTGGTAAACATCCATTAGAACATGTTTCATGCTAAATATCTAAGCTCTAGCTCTTTTGGTTCTTTAAAAGAAGATTTTTAAGTTTTTACTATATGCATATAGGAAAAATCAATGACCCCTGGGGCGGGGCCAATTTTGACCCCAGGGCTTTTATTTGAACAAACTTGGTAGTCACTTATTAGAGCATGTTTCATGCTAAATATCTTAGCTCAAGCTCTTTTGGTTCTTTAAAAGAAGATTTTTAAGTTTTTACTATATGCATATAGGGAAAATCAATGACCCCCCGGGGCAGGGCCAATTTTGACCCCATGGCTTTCATTTGAACAAACTTGGTAGACACCCATAAGAACATGTTTGATGCTAAATATCTTAGCTCTAGCTCTTTTCGTTCTTTAAAAGAAGATTTTTTAAGTTTTTACTATATGTATATAGGGAAAATCAATGACCCCCCGGGGCGGGGCCAATTTTGACCCCAGGGCTTTTATTTGAACAAACTTGGTAGACACCCATTAGAACATGTTTCATGCTAAATACCTTAGCTCTAGCTCTTTTGGTTCTTTAAAAGAAGATTTTTTAAGTTTTTTATATATATGTATATAGGAAAAATCAATGACCCCCCGGGGCGGGGCCAATTTTGACCCCAGGGCTTTTATTTGAACAAACTTGGTAGACACTCACAAGAAGATGTTTCATGCCAAATATCTAAGCTCTAGCTCTTATGGTTTTTTAAAAGAAGATATTTAAAGTTTTTTCTTTCGGTTGCCATGGCAACCAGAGTTCTGCCTGGAATTAAATTCTTTGAACAATTTTTAAAGGTGACCACCAAAGGAACATTCCTGTGGGTCCGCCTGGGCTCCTTGCCATTGGTTCTTGTTGCTGGGTCATGGGGGGGTTGCGTTCATTGAACGCCGCCTTTCCTTGTTGATCTTGTTTTTCATATTTTAGTGGTTTATGAGGAGATGTCATTTAAAGTAAAAGTTTACGGACGGACGACGGACGGACGCCGGACGAAAAGCGATTACAAAAGCTCACCCTGTCACTTTGTGACA
Organism: Ruditapes philippinarum; assembly: GCF_026571515.1. Taxonomy (NCBI): domain Eukaryota; kingdom Metazoa; phylum Mollusca; class Bivalvia; order Venerida; family Veneridae; genus Ruditapes; species Ruditapes philippinarum. The sequence goes on from NW_026865277.1 coordinate 85,382, forward strand.
GGTGAGCTAAAAAGCAGGCAACATATCCCAAGGGTGATTATACAGTATTCAAGTAGGAATGCTGGAACCACCCAGTTGAAAAATGGCCTTAAAGAAGAAACTGAAAGTACCACATAACATATGTTCACAACAATAATGTCGTGCTGAACGATCTTCAAGGATCGAAAATATAACATCATTGATTAAATGTACAGGGAGACATTTTACAGCCGCCACACGGCACAAATAACACGGATGTGACAATAAAATAGTGAAAACAGAATCCCTAAAGAAAGTTTAACACGTCACAATTGAAAATGTTGCAGGCTCGGTTTGATTGAGCCTGTTCATGGACGGTAATGGAAAGTACAAGTTATCGTCCACGCCCCTAGCACCGAAAACAAGTAAACTTAAAACTTGTCTTAAATATATGGATAAATTAACTACTTATAGTGTTTTTTTCATATTTTTACAGTTTTTTTGGGAAAATATGCTTCCGTCTTTTATGCAATCAATTGCTTTATGAGATAAATAGCATTTAAGTTGTGATTTACCGGTAAATTCAAATCGCCTCGAGAAAATAGAGTGAAATAAGAATCCCAAAAGAAACCCCAACGCGGCTAAATAGAAAATGTTGCAGACTCGGTTTGATTGAGCCTGTTCATCATGGACGGTACTGTCAAATGCAAACTACCGTCCACGCCCCCTAGCACCGGCTTAAGCAGAATTCAACATTTAACATGAACTGGTAAAATTTAAAATTTTGAAACATCCGCAGATGTGTTCCTATGGCAGTTATCATGGAACCTTCAATGTGACACGTTAGTGCCATTCCATGAAAAGCGGCATATGGTCCCCAAGTAAAAAAATGCGTGTGCCCTAAACGACAAAACAATGGGCGGAACTAAATAAAATGGAATTTTGATTATGAAATAGAGAAAGTAAGAATCCCCAAAGAAAGCCCAACACGGCAAGATTGAAAATGTTGCAGGCTCGGTTTGATTGAGCCTGTTCATGGACAGTACTGTCAAGTTCAAACTACCGTCCACGCCCCCTAGCACCGGCTTAAGCAGAATTCAACATTAAAAATGAATTGGTACAATTTTGAATTCTGAAACATCCGCAAAAGTGTTCATATGGCGGTTATCATGGAACCTTCAATGTGACTCTAAGTGCCATTCCATGAAAAGCGGATATGGTCCCCAAGTACAAACATGCGTGTGCCCTAAACGAGAAAATAATGGACGGAACTAAATAAAATGGAATTTTGAGAGGGGATCAGAGGTGATGAAACCCTCATATTACAGATAATACGTCAAAAGACACAGACCACATATCCTTAGGGTGATTCAACAGTATTCAAGTAAGGAATACTGGAACCACCCATCAAGAAAAAAAGCCAAATAGAAATAACTAAATTACCACAAGCACAACAATTATGTCGTGCTGATCAATCTTTAAGGATCGGAAATATAACATCTATGGGCGACTTTTTACAGCCTCCACACGGCACAAACAACGCTGATGTGGCGATAAAATAGAGAAAGCAAGAATCCCTTAAAAAAGTCCAACACAACATAACTGAAAATGTTGCAGGCTCGGTTTGATTGAGCCTGTTCATAAACGGTACTGTAAACTTGTGTTTTTGATACTATCTTCCTACAGATGACTGTTTTTTCATTTCATAAGTTTTTGTAGGTGAATAACCAAGTTCGCACCAAAATTTAATAATTTTGAGCTGTTCTGGATACTGATGTGACGCCATTGTCAAGACACTAGCGGAGATAATGTCCAGTTTGTTGTTTGATAACGAAAAACGTTATTACATTGAAACTTTGATAAAAAGACGTCAATGACGTTATGTCAAACTGACGTTAATTGGCTCCAAAATGCAAAGTCCGAAATATGTTCAAAATAAGCTATAAAATAGCAATTCGTGAATGAAAAATGACTTCCCCCACTCTTGCGCTAGTGTGTTTCCATGACTACGCATAAAACAACGGAATACATCTGAAGAATAATATTTTAATTTCCAACAGAATCAGTTTGATCTGAATTACGTTTGGTACAGACTTCATGCAAAAATCGTAAAGAATAAATATTTTAGAGAGTAAGTCCGGTTATTTCTGGATCACCCCTCGTATTACACTGCTTTAACATCTCCCTTCAATTCTTAAATTGTCTCATTTGTGTCTTAATTGTAACAATAAACAACCAACAATAAATAAACTTATGAAAACTGCAAACAATGTAATCATACATTAAAGTAAACTATAGTGTCAACTATTTGCACATGCCTTAAAGTGTACAAGCTTGCGAGCCATAATGACCAATAAAAAAACCCTCATTTCAGCAAACTTTTCTTGAATTATTAACACCATGTGGCTCATAATTTAAGTGGTTTAAATTAATACATAATTTTTCATGGCACAGGTGTGATACGTGTATTTTCGAGTCGAGAACCTGACCTGTTTCCACAAAATACACCGCACCTCGAACCTAAGCCTGTGCCCTCGAAACATGAAACGTAGCTGGCCGTAGCCATCTGTGTCCACCGTACCATGCCATTTCAGGCAATTACCAACAGACACAGTTTTTTTGTCGTTAACCGACATAATGTGTGCTTTTTCGTCATTTGTCAATGATAAACTAAATAGAATACTGGCAATTATGACTGTTTCTAGTATTTTCATATAGAAAATGTAAATGAGAAGACATTCCTAAAATGGTTTAAACTCTAAGGTATCAAACTGAGAAATTATATGTTGAAATGTTAATTTGAGCATTATTTGATTTGATTATTTGATCTCATTATTTGAGCTTTCTATAATCAATAAATGTGCATTTACATGATGATTGGGCAACTAACAAATTTTGTCAGTTTTCAGTGTATTTATTACCTCCCTTTAATAAACGGCCCATTTGCTTTTCACAAGTAAATTAAATCTAACAAAATGTCTAAAATAATGGTAATAAGTATTTTAGAAATGCTTTGCAGTAAAACTTTGCTAGTTTCAAAACCTTTTCAAAAAATGAAATTTTCCTTAAGGGGACCAAAAAATTAGCAATTTTTAGTTCCGTTAGGCCGTTATACACATTACCAAATATTTTGTGATTTTATACACATTTGAAACACTTACTGCTTGGCATTATTCAAGGATATATGACAAACATTGAAAAAAGTAACTCTCTGCATTCGTTGCTCCATATAGTTTAATCTGAGAGCAAATTATATTAATCCCCACCCATCCAAAATCAAGTTGAAAATAAAGGAAAATGCCCAATCTGTATGAAAACATTCAAGACTTAAGAATCCGCCTTATGTCTTTATAGAATTTTCGACAGTACAATGATCATAAACTTTGAAAATGCTAAACAAAATGTCTGTCATACGTTAAGATTTTTCGCAAAATTTTTGTCGAAGTATCTGACTCGTTCTGTAGCACGGGGGAGGAAGTGTTACACGAAGGATGGAGTTCTTATGATAACTTGTTCAAGAGTTCTTGTGATAACTGTCACGGAGTCATGATCGTACTGCATTTCATAATGATTTACAATCTTATTGAATGATAATAAACGCCAAAACGTGCCGTGATTTAGCGCAAGAAACACACTGGCAATAACAAAAGTTTTCATAAGAACTCTGTGACATCTTCAGAGTTATCACAAGAACTCCGGGACATTTGAAAAATCGGGTATAAATCTGTTAGCCGGTGCTTTATGTTTGCAATTTTGCATTATAATTAGGTAATTATGTATGGCAAGGATGAAGACCAGAAATAAACAGGTCAAAACTTATGAATTGGCAAAAGATTTTGAAATTTTACTCAAAACTACCAGATTTGAAGCAAGAGGCGATTAAAAATGGCCTGCGAATTAGTTTTGACACATAATACAAGATGTAAGACAAGCTTATTCATTTAAGGTGACAACGGAGTCAATTATCACTGAAAATACCTAAAATGAGATTGTTTGCTTAGTAGATTTATCCATCTTTTCTGAACACATTCGTGATTTAATTTTGGAAGCAGTTAGTCCAAAAAATGTGTTTTTAAACGTTTTAAAACGGTACCTGTACCATTTTATCTGCTATTCGCATAACCTGTCAATTATCGATAACGCTCCGCCCCCTGTTGAGAAATCGGTAGTTCCATATATCCGTGAATTACAGGTCCATACTGGTCCATACTTCTCGTAATACATGTATCGTACAACTAACGTACATCTTTTATGAATATCTCAACATTTAGCCTTTTTTATAAATTAAGAAATTGTCGGCCAATGTACGTAACATAATGTATGAAACATAAATAATTAAGCATAGCGGCAAATCGCACGACCACGGGGTTGTTTAAAAATGTAGTTGCTAAAATATCCATAATGTGTGAAAATAATTTGTCTGTCCCGTTAATCTGATAGATATTACGTTGAGTTGATAGACTTTTGTACGGATTCAAGGGGTTACTTTACATTCAACCTCGTTTTCTAACAATGTCAAGTAAAACAACAACAAAAACAGACAACATTTTTTTTATGTGAACGCCTATGTGACTTGTGGTAAGGTGTCCCTGACAAATTTCTAAACCATTTTAGATTGTCTAAGGATGATTATTTCTCTATAAATAAAAAAAAGATATTAAAATATATTCTCAGTGAAAATAAATTGTTCACCAGTAAATCGGACACAGTACTAATAAATCTGGGACAAAGTATGAAATTTATTGTCTATCCCGGTAGAAACTGGATCTCTATGCCGTGCATAGATGATATTCATAATAGAGGTCAAGAAGGCCAGATCATAATGATCGCGTAATACCTTTTATTTCTATTAAAATATGTGAAGCATTATCAATTTGGTGGAAAAAATATATAATATCCCGTTCTTATTTGTACATCTACCATGGACTTTAAAAGACTGTCAGAAGCTTAGTTTTTTTGTTATTTTATTTTATATTTTAACGGAATTTCATACACGAATACACAGGCAGAGTGACACTGGTATAATACAATAATAATGCTGATGATAATAATAATAAACTTCAAAAAGGAAACAATTAAATACCCCGCTAGCGGTGCGCAAATGCGTTCCATTTCCCCCCCCCCCCACTGAGTGCCTCAAATTTTACCGATAGTCACGTGACATGTGCGACAGATACCAGACGGACAGTAAGTAAATCACGTTAAGAATTGAAGAAATTTCGGCTATAAACTGATATTAATCAGCAGCTTTTTAATTGGTCAGATGTCACTGGGTCATAAAATGTTGTTAGAGTATGTTACCGCAACTTGTGACCCTCTCTGGTGCGATATTTGTGTATTATGCAATTATTTAGGGTGAAACGTAGGGGTCCGAGAGAGAACAGCCGATTTATGACACTTCGTTTGATGCGGGTCGGACTAACTTTGAATCGGCATAACTTTTTTTAATAATCAAGCAATTAACATGCGGTTTAAAGCACATGAAAGGAAATTCATTTACGGAGGGAACCGTGTCAGGGATTTTTGTTTGCTCAATAGGCGACTTAATTATCTTTAATTACGTAATATGTATGGTGAAAAAAGTCGCATAAAATGTTTGACGTTACGTAATATTTTTTTGAGAAAAGATAGAAAAAATTTGAGACACGGTTCCCTAGATAATATAAGTATGGTTATTTTCCAAATGTTTGATGACAAAAATTTAAAAAATGACTTTGATATGACGATTTGAAATTTTAGGATTTTTATTCAAAATCAATCATTTACAAAGGCATTTTTTTCAAATATGTTATTTTTTATGATGACTAACGACATTTAATGCACAAAGATTAAATAAATAACAATTATTACTAAAATAAGTTTGTTTAAATGACATTTATGTGAGTACCACGGAAAGTGTCTGTTGTCACCTTAAGTTTAATTTAGCACCTAAATTCATTTTTGAACGATGAAAATAACCATTTTTAAAGAGTGTTTTTGTAGTCTAAACAGATGTTTTCCGACGAACTCCGTGATAGTTATCACAAGAACTCCTGAACAAGTTATCATAAGAATTCCATCCTTCGTGTAACACTTCCTCCCCCGTGTGTAGCAGATGATAGTCTGAAATTTACAGTTTTTCAGCCTCCTTTTGAAATGTCAAAAATACATACAAAGCTACCGAAGGCTAAGTTTCGCAAACAAATATATAAATTTAGCTCATTTCCTACACACAAATTACAAAAAATTCTTGACAAAGAAATATAAACAATTATCAACACCTTCAAAACACCTTGTCTGTATTATTAATATATTTCACCAGGGCCAAAGTACGAATATGTTCCCTGTTCCTTGAGTGCTTCAGTTAGAATCAACTGAATTTACAGGATTGATTTGTACACTATTTTATTTTCATCTAACGCTTCGATATATGTGATTTATTATGATATGAAATACAAGTATGTTTTTACTGTTATATTGAAATATGTTATGTTATAAATAATGGTAGCTTATTTTTTTGATATTTGGCATATTTTATGAGCTAATTTAAATATAATTTATTTCACCATTTCAAGAAATATTTATTTGCGAGCATCTGGCGATAACCACAGTTTAATCCAAATACAAATACTGTCTTAATTAAAGTAAAATATTTGAAATGGATACCACTAAAACGAACGGTAATGAAGTGTATTGCTTTAATATGTGGAAGTATAGCTGTTTAACAAACACGTTAAAACAATTTGTTAATGGAAAGAGGTGTGACTAGAAGCTTCTTTGAGTGAGATGTTACATTCACAAGAGATGGATTTAACTGAGATAACCGATAAATTCTTGTAGTTACGATACACATCTATGATATAAGTCTACGCGTTTCCTTAATGGCGAAAGTTGAATACCAACTCGATCGAGTTCAAAACTGGTGATGTTGATACTTATAGGATTACTCAATGTTTAAATATAGAACAATGGTGTGCATGAAGATCCCCACGAGACTGGTGTAACGAGAGCAGTGATTCTTAAAGTCAAATAGCTGCAACAACAAATATAAACTGTTCATGATTGATTACACTTGCGTAACAATCAAATTGTCCGAATGTGAAACAAGTCTAGACATTTATTTCATCAAAGCTAAACAGCGATAATCGAAACTGAAAATTGTATAAAATGACAGAAAAGTGACTAACATGAAAATGGTAAAATCTTCCTTTCTTTAATAAACCATGTATCCATACAAGAAATTTCGCAGATATATTAATTTTTACTATGTAGTGGGAAATTACATTACTTATATAATCATGATGTTTCTTACATTATAGTTGATCAAGATCTAAACTAAATATTTGATAAATAAATGTATTTGATAAAAAAACACAGTATCATATAAAATGCTATTTAGCGTTTTATATTATTATTCAGTAAGGTTGTAAAATATATAAACAAGATGAACAAGAAAAGGCGGCGTTCAATGAACGCAATCAATATGTAAATCAATATGAAACGCAGTACATTCATCCTTTGCACAAAAATATGGATAAAATGTTGGTTTAACTAAAAACTTCCAGATTTTAAACAGAAGGCGATGAAAACTGAACTATAAATAAGTATTTGACACATAAACGTGCTGTGATTAAGCGCAAGAAACATACTGGCAGTAACAAAAATGTTATCAGACATCTTCTAGCCTATCACAAGAACTCTAGGACATTTGAAAACTCGGTTTTGAACTTGTTAGCCGGGGTTTTATGTTTGCAACTTTGCATTATAATTAGGTAATTATGTGTGGCAAGGATGAAGATCATTAAGAACAGGTCAATATGTGCGAATTAGCAATCAATTGTACATCTTACTAAAAACTACAAAATTTAAACAAGGGGTGCTGAAAAATTGACTATAAATTTGTATTCGAAACAAAGTACAAGATTTAAGGCAAGCTTTATCATTAAAGTTTAATTTAGCACCTAAAACTCACTTTTTAAAAACAATGAAAATGACCATTTTTAACGAGTGTTTCTGTAGTATATACAAAACATTCAAACGAGCTCCGTGAAAGTTATCACAATAACTCCTGACAAGTTATCATACAACCCTATTCCTCGTGTAACATTCCCCCCCCCCCGTGTCTTATAACTCAGATGGCCAGCTGTTTTGTCCGTGTAACGTTTTCTCTAATATCCTTTATTGTTTGTTCCATTTAACACATACTATATATCAATCTAAAATAATATGGTACATTACGTATGCATGCTGACAATGACATAGCTAAAATGTAACAGTTTATGAACATCAAAGGGATATTAAATGGTTATACACGATCAGTTTATTTCAATATTATTAACAACAAGTAGTGCAAATTGAATGAAATACCTATAAATCATTTCGAAAACAAAAATGCAAATATGTTTTATATCGATTTAAAATAAAGATTTAGGCACAGTAGATTAAATGTAATAAAATAGAGTAGTTCATCCTTATTAGACAGATATTTACATTCGGTTATTTGTCCTAAAATTAAGATAATTTCTTATACGTCAGAGAAATTGTGAACTTTTCGCAAGAAATTATGTTGTTGTAATTTATTAATTACACATCATTGTAATTTATTTTCATTTAGGAATAGAAAATTCTTTATAACTTATTTACAGAAATGCAAAATATTTTTGACAAATGGAAAGATATATAACCAAGTATTTTATCAACAGACGTATATAGTGAAGAGCAAAATACACGGCAGTTATATTATGCATGTTGTTCATTTTACTCAATTCGTTTTATCATAGTTACGTGTAGTTATTTAAAAAGCAAGATGTTACACTATAATTGCCTGGTCTGCTTGAGCTAGGGGGCACGGAATATGTTGCACTGTTTTGTTTTCACTCCTGAACAGATGTTATCGAAGCGATACCACCATTTTCAGATTCAAATAAAATAACTTTCATTGCTTCCCGGGGATCACCCCTTTTCTTATTTCTGACCATTTATGTCATCGAATAATGAAATAGTATCAAACAAAAAATATAAGATGTCTCTTCTTACTGTATGCTAGTTACAAAATAGGAAAGTAGAAACGCCACAGAATGTCAAATACTTTAACGCTGAAAACAAACGTTTAAGGTACCGTGTAACTTACGTTTTTCAAAGTATTTTGAATATTGTGCAACTGATTTAGATTCCATCAATATGTTTACTTATAAAATATGTTTAAGATAACCATAAGTAAAACATAAAAGAGATCACATATACAATTTTATTTTACCTGAATAGAAACTACTTTAATATGAAAGACTTTATTTTTATTAGTCAGAGGAAATGATATTGTTAAGATGAAAAAGCAATTTCGTTGGTTATATTACAGTGCTGTTTATCGCAGAGAGTTCTTTTGTCACCGTGTTAAGTACAAATATTGTTTTAATATATCATACAAGAAAACTATCTTAAAGTTGATTATGTTATAAAAATAAAACCGGTATGTTTTCACTTCAATTTTGCAAATACTTTCAGATTTCAGCGTTGTGTTCAATAATAAAATAATATAGATATTTCACCTTCAGTTTGAGATTTTATAGGAGACCACCTGCTGTTGTATATACATCATCGTTTTTACAGAACTGCTCTTCTGACCATGAAGTCATTTTCTTGAATAAATTTAATTCAGAAAATTCATTTTAAGTATTATTTAATAATGGCACTGTGGAAAACAAAAATAAGCTGCATATCGTTTGATATCTGTACGATTTTTTCCTTCTAGACAAAATATCGACATCATCATTTATCAAAATAACATCACCACTGAAAAAGTGTGTATAGGAGACAGCTGTGGCGTTCCATAATTTTTTTATTATATTTGACTTGAATGTATTTTAAACATACAATTCCCATTAGGTGATTTTTAATTTCTGTTCCTTTCCTTGATTCAAATCTGGTGGCTCCCATGAAAACTTGTGTGAGGCTTTATTGTCATTAGTATATTTGGGATATATGTGTTACTCCACTTTCGTCTTCTAGAGATGTGTTACGTGACCGAACCGGAAGCGTACACTGTTAGACGAAATAATAACAAATTGAAAGCAAAACATTTTGTAGTGTTATGCTTTTATTAAAGAAGTTATTAAATGAAATTTTATACTTACGCTTAACGTTGAAAGAAATAAAACGTATGTGTAAATAAGCTGTACGAAACAATTATAGATGTGATAATGCAAAAAGAATATTTTATTAGACAATAGGTGATTTATTGTTATTTGATCAGTAAGTAAATGTTGACATATTAATAGCTTTGAATATGTTCAATAATTGTTACAATTACTAATAGGCATTCTCTTTTACATAGTAATGTATCATGTGGATTGTACAGTAATCATTATTTTTGTTTTGTATATTGTTATTTCAATCTTTATTTCACCATACACTTTCTGAAAGTGCGAATTTCAATTTTTTATTGGGCCTTATATTTCGCAATATACGCCACTGACTACTGCTGCTCAAAACATGTTTGTTTAGCCATTCAACATCCGAATGACATCAAACTTTAGATATATTTGTCATTTAAATATCAGTAGATGTCTACCCGCATTTTACCTGATGAAATAACCGTTCGTTTTTTTCAACATTTGTTTATATTTAAACATACATGTAATATGAAAATTTCGGCGTGCGCCAATGTTGCGTTGCCAATGGTTATTAAAGTGCTCATAGTTTGTAAAGGACGTAAAGGTTTAAGATAAAAGTAGAACTTACTTCTAGAAACAAAGACACTATTTCGATTCATATCGTCTGAGGTTGTTTTTATGAATCAAGTAAAAAATGCCAGCAAAAGTCAACGAACGTTTTGAACATACCTCGTATTCCTGAATTCTTTAAAATTATCAAACTTCATCAAGCAGTTTGAATTTCTTTTCTTGACATTATCGTCATTATGCTAGAATAATTTAAAAACTAAGATAAAAAATATTAGTCGAACAGGAAATATGGCTGTGATATATTTTAATAATTTTAGAAAAAAGAACCTGTTAAATATGACTTAATTATTATTCAAATAGAAGCTGTTGAATGTGACCGAATTTTTTTAATTACTTTTGAATACGTACTTTCGTATTTCACACCTGTCACATATCTATTTAATATTGTACATTTCAAAACGTTAAGAAGCCGGCTTAAACAGAAGTGTACAAAAATGTGATAATCGGTATTTCTTCATACCTTAAAAAATACAGTCAACGCCTGACCCAATCAGTTTATCTGAAGACATATTGACATAACATAGGCTAAAAGCGGCCCGAATTGTCGGTTTTGAAATCAATTATTGATTAGCCTGAATGTCTTTTGGTATAATTTCGTATTATTGTTTTATTCGCTGTGGAAGGAAAATAAAACACATCGAATGATTTTGTTACATTTTGCAAATTTTGCAATCGTACGCCATTCGAATATCAAAGAAGGAAGTTGATTAATTTAAATATTACAATGGCAGCTTGTTATATGAATTTGATCGAAAGTATTGCTGTACTTGCTGAACTTTTCTACTATGGTAAGAAAATTTCGTCGCAATGTTTAGGTAATGAAATTTACACAAATAAATTACATGTATTTTATATAATCTAGATATCATAACGTGAACCACAAAATGACAAATGTAAAATTAATACTATTCACATACACATTTTCTACTTTCTTAATGTAAGGATTGCCTAATCTTATTAATTTCTTTTTATTTTGACCGTTAAAGATCCTGTATGATGTATTTAAGGATGTCACATACAGTTAAGTGAACTTTTATATACATGTACCAGATATGTATATAATTATACTTGTATCATAGTTTGGAGACCTTTCTGTTGAAAATGTGTCAGGGTTAAATCGTATACATATACATGCACAGTGCGTTAACTGGAGTGCGGGTATTAGTTACCCGCACGCCAGAGCATGCCCATTGATTGGCTCATTTTTGCTGGGGTTTACATATTGTGACGGCAGAGAAAGGGAAAGTGACAGAATTGTCATATTCGGATGTTCGTTCATTGGTTCATTTTTGCCGGGGTTTCATATTGTGGAACAGGGAACGTGCTTTTATGTTTGACTATGATACAAAAGAGAAAGAACACCAAAACACTCGGCAATCTGATTAATACTCGGGGGCTACGCCCCCTCGTACAAATCAGATAGCCTCGTGTTTCGGTGCTCTTTCTATTACTTATACAATTTGCAAACATACGAGAATATGTTAAATATGTAAAGCAAATGTTTATTCACATTATAATTGAACATTAAATTAATGCATTCATTTTTCATTGAAAATACAACTAGATTAGATTTTATCGAAAATAAATTTCTAATTACATCCTTTTATTCACATAAAATGTCTAATTCGGTAATATCCTTACAAATAATGCTTTTTGAAACTTACAAAATTAATAAATCTTCATTTGAGCATCAAATGATATAATACCATAAAAATTGGTTACTTGGTCTTTAAGTGTTGAGAGCATTTTAAAATATTGTATAAAAAGGCATATTCATAAAATCGCAACATATTTCATTAGCTTTAGTAAACGGCAACTATTTGCTGATTGAAATTCAAATTGCTGAATACACATGAAGATGATACATGCAGTATGCCAATATATTTCGTTTGTATTCGAAATTAACACGATTTTACTGTTGTTTAGTATTTAATGATTTAAATTATTCACTGATCAATTGTGGAGTAACTAACGTCTTTATTGCTTGATGTCAACAACATTCTTTAAAATGAAAATTATATAACAGATCAAAGACTTACCTCAAAATGATTTCAATGTGTTTATTTGCTTAGATTTAATGAAATGCCACTAAGATAGACGTGTGATAAAATGGCCAATACTTTGTGTAGTAATGGGTTAAATTGCCTCAATTCTATGAAATTACTCACAATACCTATATTGCCATAGTATTAGCACAGACATATTAGATTGTCTTGTTGAATTCAGATATTTGACAGAAAGTTAATTTCCGAGATATCCGATATCGATTAGTTCTTTGATAAATTATAAGAGAAATGATGAAAACAATATAATGCAATTCCCGTTATGATCCGAGTCACGAAATGTATATTTTACGATTGTTATATGTTAAATACAAGAAGTATAGAAACAACCGTGGCTGTTGTAGCATTTTTGCTCGTTGAATAGATACGATGAAGTTAAGCTTTAAGGGAATACTTAACGGTACTTTCGTTTTTTTAAAGACAATTATCAATGTAATTAGACCATCCTACTAAGCAGCCATTACATTAAAACTTTTAAATCTTGAAAATTAACATATATCTGACAAGTTTGCGCATTAATTTATATATATTTTCATTTTTGTTTTAAGTGGCATGGTTTTGTTTTGAATGTACTTCTTTATATTCAGTTTTTCTTAGAAAATGATCACTTAAAGAAAGCTTCTATGACGCCATGATTATTTAAATTCGGTCATTTAGGAGAAGTACTAGAGTGCAGTCAGACGGACGAAGTACAATGGGTTATAACAAAATCGTACATTAATCTAAAAAGGCAATTTCCAAAGCTTTACGCAATATTTTAGTAAATAAATACAAACCCAGTAAGTTGGCGCTACCGGACTATTTGTGGCGGATTTTGTTTCTGACCCTTTAATAATGAATTATTTAATAATGATTGAAATTCTAGATCAAATATTAAAGATTTTTTTTTCTTCTTCAAGATTTCTTTGAAGTGTGTGTGACACTGGAATATCAGACTTTTTTAATTGTGTGCCGCATGAGCAACTTTGTGAACGATTCGGATTAGAGAAAGTTAATAAACAAAAGTCTGGAAACAAAGTGATCCCTTGGAAGCATTAATCACAAGAAAATTACAAGAGAATGCAGACTCGGTTTTATTGAGTCTGTACATGAGGGACAATGAATACGTGCAAACATCCCTCACGTCCCTCTAGCACCGGCTTGAGCGGTTCTCAATTCCCAAGACTAAAATAGTGCTGGCATAAATGATCCCGAAGGACCAGAAAAACTCAAGTATCTGGATTAAAGATGTAAATGAGAATATTTTTCTAACCTACCACACACTATACAAATAAGAAATAAATAAACACACTGATGATAAAAAAAACATGTAACTATATGTATATGTGTGCATACACATCGTATGATTAGGCATAAATTATTATGAAGTTTGTAAGGGAAATGTCTTCTATAGCATGTTCAAGAAAAAGTGATTGGTGTTGCGTATGTAATGTTACGTATCAAAATAAACTCAACCATTCGGACATGAAATGCTAGTTTCATTCCCTCGAATATTATTTCCTTTATCGAATTATAAAAAAAAAATCACTTAGCTGGAATATCTTAAGTAATTGTTATCAACGTTTTCATATTTTATGGCAATGCCATCATTTTATTCATATCCACTTACTATATTAGTGTTGAAATGGTCCTAGAGGAGTATGCATAGCTATCAAATTACATATGTTTATATTTTTCAACTTATTATTTTGTTTAAAGGGTAAATGGCTTCATATAAATTTTTAAACGGGTAACATATATAACTTTATTATTAATTCTTTGAAAAATAAAAACATGGCATGTCTTTTTTTTATGAAACAATAACACAAAATAATTATGCCTCGGCTTTAAGTATGGTTTTAACAATTAAACAACGAATCCGTGCATTCACTCTGAAGGAAAATATACCTTCTTCTTTTACATTGGTACTTTTAAATTATTCATTTCAAACATCTTAACAATAATTTTACAGGTAGCTGATATATAGCTTTACACTTTAACGATAATTCCTATGAAATAATATAATATGTAACATGTAAAGTAGCTGACATTTAAAGTTTTCAAAGTCTTGTTTATCAATAAGAATAACTTTACATATCTGAAAACGCTATATCACCCTACTCTTTATAACGCCTGTCACATAAACATATCCGCTATAATTATTTAAAAGCACGCTCTGTTCTAAATTAAGATAATCGGTTAAATTTAAGGTTAAATAAGGAAACCATTTAAAAGTCTTGTATTTGATAAAATTAAACGTTTTGATTGTAATTTTGATTTCAATTGCGTTTTAAACAATAAATTGCATCTTTTTAATTAGTCCAGAGGAAATGTATTTGGAACACGTTTCGCTGTATATAATATCATGATGTCACACCGGGCACGGAATGCAATGTTTTAAGTAGTTTTGGGTTTGCTATTTTTTATAATTTGTCATTTACTACGAATAACATAAAGAATGTTTCATGCTTCTAAAGGGACCTAAACGACTAAATTTTTATAATATTTCTTATATTTTGTATTGATTCACCGAACGAAATATTGAAGAAAAATAAACAAAAACAACAAATGGCCGAAAATTATGATTAAGAAATTATTTCAGAGGAAAATGAGAGCTTCTGATTTCAATTATTGATTTGATCCGTCATTATATTTTTAAAATTGTTCATATTTGTATATTTACTGATGTTGAAATCTATTATATTACTATGTGACTACCAATTTGCCAATGTTGCGATTGAAGGTCACAAGAAAGGTATATTAACCTTATGAGATTTGTTCAAATTAACAACGTCATAATGAGTGGCACTAAATTTAACCGTCTAATATGACAAATCAATCGTTAATGGCTTTACGTTATATAATAAAGTACTTGCCGAGCAAAAACAAGTGTAAATCATGTGTAAATTACAGTTTCAGACAGCGTGCTTTTTGCAATAAAATAACAAATAATAATAATAATAAAAACCAAGGCTTAACTAAAAGAAAACATTTAAAATTATTGTATTAAGATTATGCTGAATATTCGGCATTTTTTGCCTCAGTGAAAATCATCAGCCAGGTCCATCGACTTGTTCACCTTATCATCATAAAATAAATGTACGACATTAAATGTAAGCATTCATTTTTTAATCATTGTTAAAACCATTTACCAAATCACAGTCAAGTTTATATCGGACAAAAGCATCGTCCACACGATAATGCTCAAAAACCCACTGTATAATAAAACGACTCATATCTCGTCTTTGAAGTGTATAAAGCTATATATTTGTTGAAAAAATATTGTTTATATAAATATCGTAAAAGGAAGTTTTCATCTATCAGAACCTAAATGTCAAACAATTTACAAAGATACAAAATGGAATTGCAAAAGGATGAGATACATTTATTTATTACTCTATTTGTTGTTTTTACAAAATCATAATATCTATAGCATTAATCAATATTACCTGAAATTACTTTTGAGACTTAGACAAAGTATAAGCAGTTTTTAAGTTTATCAAATGCTTCCATATCTGATAACATGTTCCCCGCATTGTTGGAAGAACATTATTTGTGAATAATGTCTGTTAAACTGCGAAAAATTGTAACACTAATTTAAGATAAATTCAATTATTTTAAAATATTTTCTGAAGAATTTTAAAATACAGGTGTTTCTTAGCGATAAGTACGATAAACGTTAAACAATATAATCAAGTAAATTAATTTTTCTTGTTTTCGTCTTTTTCCTCACGCATCTACAACTCATATATCTTAAGGTCTACACTTTTGCTAGATTAAACCAATTTCAATAGTTTAACAGTGTACCATCAATCTTAGTTGAATCTTGTTAAATTTATTTTTATTCAATGAAGCTTGCATTTACACCTCTGACTGGTAAATGGTTGTTATGTTCTCAAGAAAATAAAAATGACAGAGATAATTGAGACTAAAAATGAACAAAACTATTCAATTTTTTCAGATGCCTTGTAGCACAATTCTGCTATCAGTAATATACTTTATTATTACTAACAGGCTAGTTAATCCTACTTACTGGCTAGTTTTGATGTTAAACATATTATCTAAAAGTAATTAATTTATCAAACTAACAAATGAATTCTTATTGGATAATTAATAACGATAAGAAAAAAGTGTTACAATATAAAACAGAACTGCAAAGCTAGCGTTTTTATGCTGCTGAATGTAAACGATCTTACAAACACCTTCTCATAAAACAGTGGGATGATAAGTTACGAGCCTATTAAGCCCTATAAGCATACAATATGACTAGGATTTTGTTGTATAGTAACGAGTTGTGTGTGTATTTAGTTTTTTATACCCGCCACCGTTTTCCCATTTAGGTGAGTCATCAAGAAGAGTATTAGTCATTTTAGAAGTTGGAGGGTAGTGAAAGATACAGTTACAGAAGATGCCTTAATTCAAGAAGTTTCTCCTGGTTCTTTAAGGTACCAAGTGTTCAAACACTCATACACAGGACCACGATATAAAGTCTCCTTCGAAAGACTGATTAATAATTTTAGTTGACCGACCCGGGAATCGAATCCACAATGTCGAGATTATGAGTCCCACACTCTTACCGATTGAGCTATAACGAGTTGTATATTTATAAATGTGCTATATATTCCAAACCAGCGGAGGTGTCCAATATAGGGTATATTGGGAGAACTATCTGAAAGAATATGCCTGTTCACTCCAGTCAGCAAGTAAAATGAAGTAGCTAAATAACTTACTGAGCTAAACGTCATAGAGTTCAAACAAGTTTTCAAAATGTAGAAACATATGAGATGGAGATCTAATTTGGAATACCCGTTCCGCTCGTAGTGACATTATTCCGATCTAGGGGTATTTGTTAAGTGAACAGGCGAAAGTAAAAATATCAAATTCTGAAAATATCCATCATAATTTACTTGTAACGTTCAATTAATAAAAAGAGAGGGACTGTCTTTTTATATTTTTGATGAAGATATAACTGTTGGTCAATCACCATTGGAACAGTCAGTATATAGTATATCAGCTGAATTTTACAATGCAAAATGAGCATAATGAGATTTTTATTTTAATCCCCACCCAGACATGTTTCTTATCATCCAATTATAACAAAGGTATTTAACTCTTTATGTCCCTGTCCGTATAAAAGTCAGTAACTTGCATTTTACATCTGCTTTCATAATAAAGCTAAGTTATATATTTTTCTTGCATACTGTTTTGAACAAAATAAAAACAAAACATGGATTACAAGATAGTGTTCTGGATTGTTTTGTTGCTGTTTAAGTACGGGATAGAACTACGCATTCATAATTATTCCCATGGCGTCTTATTAGTATGACGCCATTTAAATCTCACTACAACATTCATACAATAGGTTGTTTAAAAAGTGATTTTTTTCCGTAAGAAAATTCATATCATTTGAATGGAAATCAAATAAGGACAAAATCTGGAAAAGGGACGATCCCTTGGAAGCAATGATGACAACAAAGTTATATGTAAATTGCATTTCGGTTTGATTGAGACTTTTCATGGGGGATAATGGACAAAACAATGAAACAAACGTATTAAGAACCTGAAAATAATTCCTTACTTTCCCCTTATTTGATGCTATCTTTAATTATTTGTACAAGAAAGCAGATATCTTTAAAATTGTAAGAAAGGATAGGCTAAAGAAAAATGATTATTATACATTTTCAAACAAATTAAATTTCAATAAAATCAAATTTGTTTGATTGTAAGAGCAAAACGTTCATAAGACGTCTCCATCACTCGACGCCTGTCCGCAAATGTCAATATCATGAAATCGTCTTAAAAGTGTTCTTCGGATGATTCTCGTTTTTTTTTATTGTTTTCCTTTGTATACATAAGTGTTTATGTTTTGTATATGTGAGTTAGTTAAAGATGTGTCATTATGTTGAAGCCTTATTAAAATTTAAACCTTGTTAAAACACGGCAACGTTTGGCGTAAATCATCTTTTAAAAAACTGTTGGTACTATTTTGATATTATTGCGCAGTAATCATCATTTAGTGAACGTCTACCATGTTCAAAGTTTATATTTGTGACCACTATAATGAATAATTTTTTCCCTTAAATCAAAATTTGAAAATCTTTAGACTGAATTGTTTAAGAATAACAAGTAGACATATTTAAATCCTACAAAGTTTTTCCTCTGCATATGACATACTTTCTTAATTGTTATTACACCCCCGATTCGTTTCGTCCTCGGTGACTCTGAACTTACGATATTATAACGAGAATATCATTGTACCGTTTTCATCATCTCTCTTATCTATATCAAAGAACTAATCGAAATCGGATATCTCGGAAATTAACTTTCTGTCAATATCTGAATTCTACAAGACAATCTAATATGTCTGTGCAAATACTATGATAAGATCGGTATCGTGAATAATCTCATAAAATTGGAGAAATTTCACCCATTACTACACAATGTATTGACCATTATATCACACGTCTTTCTGTTTGATGTAGTATATGGTAAGATAATTTTAAAGTAGTTCGTGATCTGAAACATTTTCATTTCGCGAAAGTCGTTGCGATGTTGAAACCATAAAGATCCGTTTAAGGTACCGTTACGTTTCTTCGATATGTCTTTTTTTAATTCAAAAAGGTGTTTTAATTATCGTTGAAATTAATCCTAAATATACTTTTAAAAAGAAACAAAGGTATGAATTTTCGAAAAATATATAAAGTGATTGCTTGTGAAATTATGCAAAGGTTATGTAGCTTTAAAACAACTGGCTTTTCTAATATAAAGCTTCACTTCAGTGTTGTTATATTTTTTCTGGTTCTTCGGGATCATTGATGTCAGCACTATTAAGTGTTGAGAAGTGAATACCGCTCAAGCCATGCTAGGGGGCGTGACAGATTTTGCATTTATTCATTTTCTCTCATGTACAGACTCAATCAAACCGAGTCTGCAATATGCATGTAATGATGTTGTGATTAATGCTTCCGATGGATCACTTTGTTGTCAGAATTTTGGAATATCACATAATACAAGCATGTACAACAGTTAACATTTTTACAAACGAATAGATCTTTCATTAATGATATAAAGTAAAACGACTTTCTAATCATGAAGAAAAAATATTTAAGTAAACACATTTCCCTATAAAACATGGGGTATATTTATGTTTATAGTTGTTATGTTTTGCTTCATGAATTGATAATAAAGATTTTCATAAAATCGCTATTTGAATCTATTGCAATTCTCCATAAAACTTGCAATACATGTACGAAGACCAATAATAATTGCTTGGGATTTTTAAAGAGAAAATGATCTCCATTGAAATATATAAATCATTCAAGGGTTTTCTAAAATAGACAAAGACCGAACAATTGTAACATTTGCAAATGTAACGTAATTACAGGACGTTAGTATTTAACTAGCGTGGCGAATAAAACCTTTATTCATAGAACGGTCACCAAAAGACATTCTCGTGAATCAGTAATTTGTTTACGACCTGACAAATTGGGATTTTTTCTTCCGCTCTAATATCAATTCTTTCTCAGATAAACTAATTGGGCCAAATGTGGCCTGCGTTATTGAATAAGGTACGACAAATACCGATTGCCACGTTTAGTAAGGTTCAATTCAGTACGTAAAGTGTGAAGTTTAACATTTTGATGGAAACAAACATACCAATAACGAATACATTGTAAAGTTTTGAAGATGAAGACATTAAATAATGTACTTGCAAAAATACAATGTTTTACATTAAGGTGATTCCGCTTTGTCAGCCATGTTTGTTTTCACAAAGTCTGTCCAAAGTGAAAGTAGGCCAAAATTCATATAACAACAAAGCGCACATTGTTATATGATGAGCCATTTGCAAGTACACTTCCAGTTCTATGTTTTAAAGACAATTATAAACAAAAATAAAAATGATAACAATAAGAATATTTACCTTGAATGTGCCACATTTCTGAAGACCAAAAACATTTTGTTGCAAAGTTTTATGCACATTTCATCAATGGCAAAATCCTTTTTAAAGTCTGTTTTAGTGCCTACAAAAGCTATTTTTTGCATAAAATACAAAAAACTTTAAAAAACATGAATCTTAGAAAAGTAGTTTATCTGACCTTGAAAAAACATGGCCACCATGACATGTGTAAAAAAGTAGTACCATGAAAATAAACATCATTTACCTATTACTTGTGTACATGACAAACAGACACACTTCACTGTTACACATAAAAAAGGTTAGATTTTAAAGTTTGATTGTGTTTTCATTTCAATTGTAGTTCATAAGGCTATAAATGATGATTGTTTTCTTGCACTACTTTTTTACAAAAAATAATGGAGGCCATGTGCTTAGAAGGACATAAGATACGGATTTATTTGGAGTTAAGTTTTGAAAGATTTTTGTATTTGCTGCAAAAAATAGCTTTTGTAGGCACTAAAACAGACTTTAAAAAGGATTTTGCCATTCATGAAATGTGCATAAAACTTTGCAACAAAATGTTTTTGGTCTTCAGAAATGTGGCACATTCAAGGTAAATATTCTTATTGTTATCATTTTTATTTTTGTTTATAATTGTCCTTAAAGTATAAACCTGGAAGTGTACTTTCAAATGGTTCATCATTTAACAATGTGAGCTTTGTTGTTATATGAATTTTGGCCTACTTTCACTTTGGACATACTTTGTGAAAACAAACATGGCTGACAAAGCGGAATCACCTTAAACAGTTGAAAATAAAACAAAGACGCAGCAGGGGCAAGTTGTTATACGTTTTAACTTTGATTTACTGTAACAGTATATAATATAAAAACGATACTGTCAACCAGGAGAATTTAACAGAAAGGATGATTTAGATCATGTAGATAAGAAACATAAACAAAATATCTCAGCAAAGTATAAGAACATCAAATATTTTATAATCTGGTATAAGTCGAACACGATAACGTTTACATTAATCAGTCGTACCAATATGACAATATGGGATGTCGATTTATTCAAATCATTTGCATTCTTATTGCAATATAGAAAATAAAAGTAAGTATGGACACGTAAATCCGAGTAGCGTAGTGGTTAGAGATTTCAGATTATGAAGAGTTCATGTTAAGAAAATCATTAATTTTCAAGTTCAAATCTGCAATTGTGCAATATTTTTTGTGTGTCTGTATGGTTAATTTTGTATTTTGTACTATTAAATGTTAAACTTATAACGGTTTAGAAACAATTAAATGTATATGATTTTAACAGTCATTGGCCAGATCTGTTGAATAGTATTGTCAATGTAATCATATTTAAAACTCTTAACACAATTTACTACATTTTTTGACAATTTCGGCTCATTTGTATATTTATATAATTAATTTAATTTTCTTCCATTTCTCTTTTATCTCTCTATCACAACTGTGTTCTTTCTAAGCAAATGTGTGTAAAACTAAATGTTTTCTAATAGTAATGTGTGAAAATTCACGTGGAACTAAAATAGCTTTAAAAAAACATATAAGAAAAAATGCCTTTTCCAGGAATAGAAACAGTGTCTTTACACTGCACGACGAAGCCAATACTCAACCACTACGCTATTACGCTAGACAGATAAAATATGAGTAATTGTTTAGGTAATTAACGACACCCCTTTTGTCAATATTGAAGTTAACAAGCGGACTTGGAAAAGCGAACTCGAGCTGTACATGTTTTTTAACAAAGTCAATATAATGATTTTATGATATTTTTAAGATATAAAAAATACACCCAATGAACGATTTAAACCCTTAAAGAATTATCATTTAATTTCTTTTTTGAGTAAAAACAAGTTATCAAATAAAACATCAATCATTATTAAGTTAAATAAACATACATTTTAAACAAATGATTTGTGGTAATCACCTGTTACAAATGAAATTGTTATAACCAATTATGCTATATGGTTACTTATTCACACTTAAGATATAAATGTTTCATTTCCTCTCCTCAATGACATAATTATTATATCCTGATGACATTCATGCTTCAATCATAACAATCACATCTAACTAAATCCAATACGTATGTTGTGATTTGTAACCGAGAAACTCAGTTTGAAGATTTTCAGCCTCTTATCGTTCATCAGGGATTTAGTCGAAATCGGATATATCGGAAATTAACTTTCTGTCAGATATCTGGATGTCACAAGACAATTCAATATGTCTGTATTATCGTATTTTAACCATGACAAGTTTGGGTTCTAAGAACATATCTAAAATTGCTTAACAAAAAAAAATATATTGGGTTTAGTACCACAGCTAGTGGCCTATATAAATGAAAAGTCACCACTGGATAAATATATTAGGTCATTCTGTACTTTTGGTATAATTCTGATCCACAATAAAACAAAATGTTTGCATTGTAGGCATCACTTGGTAAAGAATGGTTTAGATTAAAATTAAAATATATTAAAAAGGTAATCTAAAGTTTATAGATACAATCAATTGTGTGTTCATTTGTGCTTAATTACATAATTAATGTTGAGTATTGAACTCCGCCTGTGCTTAAAGACGTGAAAAAGTTGCACTTTCCGTTATGCCTCATGAATAGAATAAAACCGTGTTTGCGATGTTCAACTTTTTTTATTCATTTTACTGCTCTCAATGTCTTTTGTCTAAATGGATAAGTCTGTACTCATTCTTATAATCCGGGTTCGATCACTATAAATTTCAATTCGATTCCATTAAGTTATGGGATGTCTCTTTGTATACGAGATAAAGGCGTTGTCATAAAATATTATTATAAATTCGTTGACAACGACGTTCAACAGTCTGGTTTATAAAATGTATCGAAATAAAGAATTGTTCGCTAAATAAATGAAAAATTGTGTAATCGGCCAGACAGTATTGGTGGGTTCTGAGACTGAAACCCGGTTATGCACATATGTTTGATCGTGTGACAGTTTGCGACCAAAAATGACTGTGAAAGTGTATAGCTATAGTCATTGAGGAGTGTTTCCTGATAAGAATTTTAATCAATTTGAGTAATGGTGCAAACTGTCCGACTTTCATGAAAAAAGATGTTTTAGCTGTCGGATAGTTTAAAAGGTTGAGCTGCGGAACGATATTTCGAAAGATCCGGGCCCACGTTTAGACAGACTGCATATTTGATTTTATCTCAAGATAGATATATTTAATGGATATGATTTTAACATAAATATAGTTATAGCTACGTAGATCAAGGTGGTTCAAATAATAATTAACGGATTTGTTAATTAGATGAATCAGGTAAAGCCCTCCTTCATGATGATAGCATATATTTAGGACGGTTAAATTCCTAAAGAAACAATACATCTACTTACTTATTTATAAGAATTGAATGAAGGGGTATAAGAGGTTTGCCACTTTTCATAACCTCTCATAAACAAACACATGAAAACAGAATCCGAAATTTATTTTCAACTACAGTCTGAAAAAGATAGAGGATATTCAAGTTTTTTCTATAAATATACGATTTATTTTCATCGAGTGGTATGAAAATAAATATTTTATGAGTGGCGGTAGCCACGAGTGAAATATGGTAATTTTCATGCCACAAGATGTAAATAAATCGTGTATTTATTGAAAAAACTTGAATTTTCTGTTTATTATATACATTTTTCTCTTTTTTGACATTAAAATTTGAAAGACTTTCCCTTAAATTTTGTGTACTGGCAGAATTTAAAAGAAAGTAGTCCGGCAAGACACCAGTGAAAATACGGAAAATATGTTTCACTGCAGTGAAAAATAAATTTTTACAGTGAAAATACTGAAAATGAAAATACGCATTTTATTTCATCAATATTTCTCAATTTTTCATATATAAGTATATAATAAAACTGTTTATCAAAGCAACAAATATACCATTATGGAATACATAGTTGCTTAATGAGGTTCCTGCACTCTGTAGAAGGAGTATTCATGAATGCATTTCAACATATCTTAAGGATTTGATAGAAATTAAAAAAAATGTATGAATATAATTGCTGTTATTTGAATCTGATAAGAAAATAATGAACATGAAAATACACAAATAGCGAGACATGTGATAAACAAAATATTGATTGAGCAATTTCTTTGATAATAACGACTTTTATATGACGACAAAATATGTAATTTACAGTTTTTCTTTTGTTATACTTTTAGTTTAAACATGTTAAGACATATATACATGTATGATGGCGTCTGCGCACGGAATGTAATTGAGCTTATACAGGACAGAAGAAATGACAGTGACACAAATCAGGTGGAGTTGTAAGTCAATAGATACTTAGCATTTTAAATCATACAGTCAGTTGGCACTTAACAAATATATATAACTAAAGGTAATCAATCATTCCTCCTACACACTTTATAATTACCAGCAAGTAAAAAATTAACTTAGTGAGCTTAGATTAACTATTATTTGACACACTGTAATTTTCTTCAAAACGACTACGACAACAAAACAGAGAAACACAGTATCCCTAAAGAACGCACAAAACGGCAAAATTGAAAATGTTGCAGGCTCGGTTGATTGAGCTTGTTCATGAACGTTAGTAGTAATTGCAATCTAGCGTCCACGCCCCGTCCCAAGCACTAGCAGAATTCCCCATTTAAACATTGAAAACCTGGTTGTTTTCGTAATACGTATCCCCTCTGATCCTTGAAAAATAATCAGCACGACCTAATTGCTGTTTTTCACTTGGACACTATACGCTTATCGCCATACACGGACGTTTCTTAATTCAAAATCGCACCGTTGTGATTTCCGTTGATACTGGACGCGGTCAGTAGATAACATATTTACTACCGTCGTACATTCTTGTACCGTCCACGAACAGGTTTAATTAAATCGAACATGCAACATCTTGACTTTTGGCATTTTGGATGCTCTTTAAAAATCCTTACCTTCACTTTCTCACCTTGATATAAATAGTAACCCTTAGTGAACGTTTCATCTTTTCAGTGTAATCGCCATTGCATAAAATAATCAATTTAAAAAAAACATATTTTTATAATTAGCAAGACAAAAATTGGTTGCATTGGGAATACAATAAACACGAACAAAATTCACTCTATTGAATGAACTCTGAGATTTAAAGGTGCCATTTTAAAGCAGATAATTATTTACAACGTAGCTGTATTATATCATATCTTTAACCCCCAGAAAAATACATTTTAACTGCCTTATTTTTAGCATATTGACATCTTTCCGTTGATTTCTCTTAGAAATAGCATTTTAATGGGCATTACCAGAGTTGACTTTTGAAAATATAAGAATAGTTTATGACAGAATATGTTTTCCTTTATATTTTTTCGTACGTTATGACGCATAAATTCATTAGTCTTTGTATATCTAGATACATTTAAGAAAAAAAAACATCATAATCAGAAGAACAGTATTACAGACATGAACGTTGTTCTCTGTTTTCATATATATCTTCAGTCGTATGCATCGTTTTCTTTCATACAGCGCCAAGCAGTATAATTATTAGCCTAAAGTGAGCAAGTGCAAGAAAAATGAGATAGTTAAATCTTAAAACTGTATTTCCTTCAAGTATTCGTTCAGCGTTTTTAATCAAATCTATCACGAACCTGTGGAAGATCATGGCATTTAAAATGGAAACGTTTGCAAAAGCATATTTACATAGATATATATATATATATATATATATATATATATATATATATATATATATATATATATATATATATATATATATATATATATATATATATACAATATGGTTATATCGTTAGTTTTAAATAGGTTATGTTAAAAATAATGGTATTTTAATATTTGGCATATTTTATGGGCTTATTTATGCATAATTTTTAAAACCATTTCTAGAAACATTTATTTGCGAGCAACTTGCGATAACAACATTTTTATCCCGGTATTTATTTTTTTTAATTTGAAGTGGATACCAATAAAAACGAACTGTGAAGTAAGAGTTTAATACGTGGAAGTAAGTGTTTTACAAACACGTTAAAACAATTTGGTAATGGAAAGAGGTGTGACTAGAACCTTCTTTGAGTGAGATATAACTTTCGCAGGAGATGAATTCAACTGCGATAACCTAGTAATTACCATAAAATCTATATGCTTAATGGCTAAAAGTTGAATGCTAACTCTGTAACTGGTGATGTTGGTACTAAAAGGATTACTCAATGCTCAAATAGCAGATAAATGGTGTGTTAACATTCCCATTAGACTGATCTAACGAGATCAGTGACTCTAAAAGTTAAATAGCTGCAACAACAAATATAAATTGTTTATGATTTATTACACTTGCGTAAATTGGATAAATTAGCATAGACTTATATAAAAATGATCAAATGATTTATCCTTACATGCGCTTGTAGATGTCATCATGTATACTATACAGTGTAGCGTTAACTGTTTTATATTATCATGAAGTTTGTTACAATATAATAGATCAAGGTCTAACCGAAATACTTAATTAATAAATGTATTTGATAAACAGTACATCCACACATCTCGGAAGCAATTGCATGCGTTCTACTCATTACTTTCCCATAACAATGGTTAAATAAAATTCAGATGGCCAGCTGTTACGTTCGTGTAACATTTTCCACCAATTTTAACACGTACTACATATCAATCTAAAATTATACAGTACCCATTACGTATTCATGCTGACAATGACATAGCTATAAATATAACAGTTTATGAACATCAAAGGGATATTAAATGGTAATACACGGTCAGCTATATATAGTTCAATATAATTAAAAAAGTAGTGCAAATTGAATTAAATACCCTATTAATCATTTTGAAAATATAAAATAAAATTGAAAATATGGTGATGATTTTTTTTTCGCATTTCAGGTTTAATATCTACTTAAAATAAAGATTTTAGCATAGCCGTTGAAATGTAATAAAACATATTATTTAATTTTACCCATGAAATATGGTGCTATATCAGTCAAATATATTTCATATTTTTTAAAAAGGAAAGTGGGCGGAGTCAAAACACATATTTATTTTTAAGGGACTTCTTTCGCCAATTTGTTTGGAAAATCTGATAAATAAAAAACAACTATTTGTTGAATTTTGTTTTGAAAACTATCTATAATGATAGAAAATGGTCTAACTAAGAAAATAAATCCGAACACCAATATCTTTAATTCCGTCATTAACGCTGTACAGACGTTTAAAGAGTTGTTTGCGTGACGTCACAATGTAGCGCCAAATATCGTGTGCAAAACAAGTAAAAATAATATTACTCCGCGCTGTAAAATTGCAGCTGCGTAGCAAGCAAGGAGGTTCGTAACTAATTTTTCTTTAATAATGAAATTTATAAAAAGGTTATTTTTTCCGTGAAATATGGTATATATTTTCACTCAACATGATAAAATGCCATATATTTTAACTCGCCGTCCCGGCTCGTGAAAATATTTCGCATTTTATCATGTTTCGTGAAAATATATTCCATATTTCACTCAAACAAAAAATAACCTCTCATTATTTAATCGGAATAAGACAGATTCTTCAGTCTGTCAATCTTAATATTATAAGATTTATAAACCCATCATATTTGCCCTAAAATTTAGATAATTTCTTATACGTCAGAGAGATTGTGAAAATTTCCAATGAAAAAAATATTCGTAATTCATTATTTATACATCATTGTGATTTATTCTAAATAAGGAAAAGAACATGCCTTAAAACCTATTCATTCACAGAACAGCAAAATATTTACTGCAAATGGCAAGATGTATGACCAAATACTTTATCAAAAGATATTTTATTGATAAGAAAAAAACACACGGCACTTATGTTATGCATGTTGTTCATTTTAGTCGATTTGTTTTATCATAGTTACGTGTAGTTAATTACAAAGCAAAATGTTCTGAACGTAACACTATAATTGTCTGGTCCGCAAGGTCTAAGCTGGAGCTAAGGCATGAAATATGTTAATCTCATGAAAATATTTAATCGGAGCGATACCACCATACTCATAAAATATTTTTTTCATTGCTTCTGGTGGAATACCCTTTTTCCTATTTCTGACCGTTTGTTCCATCGAATAAAAAATGGTTTAAAACAAAAATAGTATAAGGTACCTTGTCTTACTTTATGCTAGTTACAAAATAGGAAAGTAGAAACGCCACAGAACGCAAAACTTTGGCTTTTCAAAGTATTTTGAATAAATGTGCAACTGAGTTAGATTCCATCAACATGATAACTTATGGCAGTAAAATATAGTTTTGAGTACCATTAGTAAAAAAAATAAAAGAGATCAAATATAAATTTTGTTTTATCTGTTAAAAAAACTACTTAAAATAAAAGACGTTTTATTTTTATTAATCAGAGGAAACGATACTGTTAAATGTTAAATTCAATTTCGTTGGTAATACCAGAGTTGTCCAAAGATTCGTGCACTGCAGTTATTGTCGTGAGAGTTATGATAGAAAAACATGAATTATATATCATTTGAAGGAGAAATCTGTCTCAAAGAAGAAAACAAAAGAAAAAAAACGTGAAATCGGCATGTCGTGAAAACGAATCGTCATACAGTTACCTTGGTAACGTAATACCGGAGCACGACAAAAAATTAATAATGAAAAAGAAAATCGTATTTGACAATAGGTGATTTATTGTTATTTAATCCGTAAGTACTTGTTGACATATAAATAGCTTTAAAATGAGCAGTAATTGTTAAAATTACTAATAGTCATTCTCTTTTACATAGCAATTTACCATATAAATTGTTCAGTAATAATTATTTTTGTTTTGTATTATGTTATTTCACTCTTTATTACACCATATTCCTGAATTTTTTAAATTATCCAACTTCATAAAGTCGTTTGAATTTCTTTTCTTGAGATAATCGTCATTATGCTAGAATTAATAAAATTAAGTTAAACTAGAAATGTGTCCATAGGACACGGGTGCCCCCACCGCGCAACTGTTCTGTCAATCTTTTTACTAAAATATGATAGACAAGATCGACAAGGAAAGGCGGCATTCAATGAACGCAGCAGGGAAATAACTCTACAAATACTGGATAAATCCACAAGCGAAACGCCAGGTGCAAATCTAAATATGCTGAGCAACCTGCCCAAGGTTTAATGACTATGTCAAATCCTTTTTGAATAACTTGCGACACAAGTTGAAAATTGCAAAAAATTTCTAAGTGAAGGGCAATAACTCTAAAATTACTAAATAAATCCAGACGAAAATACCTAGTGCACAACTGCACATGCTGATCAATATTCCTGTAAAGTTACATGACTCTAGGTCAAATACTTTTTGAGTTACATGCCACACAAGTTGAAAATTGCAAAATTTTACTAAGTCAAGGGCAATAACTCTGAAAATACTAAAAATATCCAGACGAAAATAAACCCAGATCAAAAAACTTTCACATGCTGTCAACATTCCTTTTAAAGTTTCATGACTCTAGGGCAAATTTCTTTTTAGTTTCGTGCGACACAAAAAAGGGAAAGACGGACGGACAAAGGACGGACAGAAAGGACGGCGGACCAAAGGGGAAAACCCAAAAGCCCCCATAAACTGGGGGCAAAAAAAATTTTTAAAATCGAACAAAAAAAAAAATGGGGTCATATATTTTTAAATTTTAAATTTTTAAAAAGGGAAATGTTTAAAAATTTTTCAAAATTCCAAAAAATTTTTTTTCAGGGAAAAATCCTTAAAGGCCCAAAAAACACATGAGGGCAACATTTTATACAGTGTAAAATTTTTGAAAATATTACTACATAATAACTCTTTTCTAATCTCATATTTAAAAATATAGTTATAAAAAATGATCTAATTTTATAATACTTTAATTTTTTTTAAAACTTTTAAAACCCTTTTTCCCCCCATTACTTATCCCTTTCCCAAAGTGTGCCCATTTTAAGTGCAAAAAAATAAAAAACCAAATTTTCTTAGAATTTAATGCCCCAAAAGAAAATTTCCCTATTTTCTTGCAAAACCCAAAAAAAAAAAGGAGTTTTTTAAAAAACCCCAAAAGCCCCCCGGGTCAGATTTTTTCATAGCAAATTTCAAATTTAAAGTTTTCCCCCTTTTCTCAAATTTTGGGAAAAGGGAAAAATTTCCAAAATGTAAAAAAACCAAGTTTTATGCCCCTTTACAAAGTCATGGCATTTTTTTAATTTTAAAAATATAAGGGCCCCAACCAATCCTTCCTAAATTGGAAGTTTAAAAAAATTTCAACTTCATTTTCAAAGTTATCTTTTCCCACCAAAAAATTGGAAAAAACAAACTGCATTAAATAAAGGCTTTTGGGGAAAATGTAAACAAAACTTAATTTTGGGGCACTTGGAAACCTTTTACCAAATGACCCCTAAAATCTATCCAAAGAGATTTCCAGTAAAAGTTTAATCCCCTTCCAAATTATAAAAAACATATTTCAATAAAAAAAAATTGGCCAAAAAATGTAAAAAAACTTTTTTTAGCAACCCAAGTGACCCTAACCCCCCCTTAAACTCCCCCAAAATCAAAAGATGAAAAACCCCTTACCCAAATTATCTTTCCCACCAAATTTTAAAAAATTATCTTCACTTAATAAAGCTGTTTAAAGAGCCAAAAGTTAAAAATTTTTTTTTTAGCCCCTTGGGGACCCCTTTACCCAAAAAATTTTACCACTAACTCCATCAAAGTTTGTGTTTTTATTTTTAAATTATTTAAATAACAAACTGTCTATTTTGAATAAAAACCCAATTTCACCTTAAAAATTTTATTTTTAAAAATTGTGAAACCCGCATTTAAAAATTTTCTTGATCCAAAAAACCCCTTACAACCCCCCCCCCCAAAAGGAGGGCTTCCCTTTTCAGTTTTTATTAAACTAAAAAATCAACTAAAAAATAAAGGGTGTATAAGCAAAAAATTTTTTTTTTATTTTTTGACCATGACCTTCCTTGACCCTAAAAGGGCCGCTTACCTCCACCCGGAAAAAATTTGAGGGGCCATCAAAGGTATCCCCCTACTAAATATGAAAAATATCATTTTAAAAAAATTTAAACAATTAGGAGAAAAATTTTTTAAAATAAATCCAAAATTGCCGAAAAAAGGTTAAAACCCGGGGAAACCCTTTTTTTTAAAATGAAAAAAAGGGAAAAACTGGGGAAAAAATGGGTGACACATTAAATAAAAGGAATATCATTTTACTTTTTATTATAAGTAATGTTTGGGAAATTTTTTTTAAAAACCATTATAAAGATAGAAACCTTTTTGAAAATTTTTCCCAAATTGGGGGCCGGTTTTTGGTTTAAACCCTTATTCATTTTTTTAAGTCTGAAAAGGGGAAAAACTTGGTAAAATTTTTGGGAAAACCCCGATTATGTAACCTTTTCCCAATTTATTTTACTTTTTATTTATTAAATAAGTGTTGGGAAACCCCTTAAAAAGCCCCTTTTTTACAGGTAGAAATTAAAAAAAAATCCAACTTGTCGTTCTAGGGTTTAAAACCCCGGGACAACAAACGGACGGGCGGACAGACGGGCGGGCGGTTCAATTACTAATCCCCGGGGGGATAAAAATTTTATCGAATATCACCCCCAAAGTCATATATCCTTTATTTTTTCATTGGGGTCTGATGTTTACCCCCGAATTTTTATGAGAAAAAAATATCCAAGCAAATTTTTAAATTTTTTTTTTCAGAAAATAGTGTTACATAAGAAGATGGATATTCATTTTTAACACTTAACAATTTTCAGAGAAATTTTCAGATAACATACATATAATGACAATGTTCACTTCATAATTTAATGTAATATTTGCAAATACTTGACATTAGATGGCAAAGATCTGTCTCTCGGACCTAAAACACGCGCATAAAAGCCGTAGTAAACTTGTCTGTCTTACATGCAAGAGAAAAGCACATTCTGTCCGCCCGCACCAGCTGTTATATTTACACTTTTGTCTAGACAACTCGTGTAAATATCGCATCCAGCGATACCGCACACAACCTGCCCAAATTTAACAAATAAGACATACAAATATCTTAATGTATTATTATAACAAGCACAGGATAATACATCTACATTCATATAATGCCTGTTTCAGGCAAGTTTCATAAATGCTATTACTAATTTAAATAACTAGTTGACATAACAAGTATGCATATTGATATTGCGCTAGAGAACATGTTTAATTAACAAACATTTTTGTATGTCCATTTCTTAAATATATATTGTACACATCACAATATTAAATAAAGAAAAATAGGTTTAATCTGTTACTGTCTATATACACGGAACGCTATCAAAGGCTCTACTTTTCTTAGCATTGTATATTAGCTTCAACATTATTACTATGTAAATAAGCAGAACGAATTATGTATAAATTGCCTTGTGACATTACACACTTTTAACTTTGTCAAATTTTAAAACTTCATTATCAGATGTAATTAGTTGAATAAAAATTTTAAACTTATTTGGTCTAATCATAAAAAACCTAGGAATTAAATGTTTATTATATCTTGTATATGCTTGGCACTGAAACACCAAAATGAAATTCATCTTCTAACCCCTTTTGGCCATATTGCTAACCATTTTCGCTGCTCTAAAGAAAATCGCAAAGTAGGCTTTGCCCATCTGCCGCTTCCAAATGCTTTTAGTCTATGAGATGACATACGCAATCTTGATAATTGCGTATAAAAAGGATCCCTTCAATAATGAAAAAACATCTTTTCTGTTATGATTCACCTTCACAGTCATTTTAATAAAAGTAAAATAGAATTTCTTGTTAAAAACTATTATCTTTTGTTTGTAATAACCTTAACCCCAATATTTAACAATCTTTAATATTTTCAAGGTTTGAAAAATTTTATACGCCCAAGGGTTTACCATAAAACAAAATCATTTTTGTTACATCTTTTAACACCAATTTAAGTTGCCCTTGCAAAACTGCATATGAACTCTTTTCAATTTGCACAACCTTTTGTGAATTTCCCCCACACGTCACTACCATAATTTAAGATAGGCGGGTAATCAGTTTTATCAAAAGTTCAAGGTTGTGTTTCACGGTAAATTAGTGAATTTATAGAGGTTTTTATTTCATCTTAAATCTATTGCTTTTTGAAGCTTGAATTCAGTTTAAAAGTATTTCATGCATCAGAAAAAAAACACCAGTTCCTTAAAAAAATTAAAACTTAATTCCCCAAATTTACAATAGAGTTCCACTTTAATAGAAATTTATGTTTACTGGGGTAAACGACCCACCTTTTCTAAAAAATCATTACTTTGTTTTATCAAATGTTCACAACAAGTTTCCACCCCTTTTTCACAATATTTTCATACAATATATCCCAAATTATTTTGCAACTCAGTTCTGAAGTTTAGGGCAAAAAATGATATATTCATGTGCATACAAAATTCAAAAATATTTTTGAAAGTTGTCAATATCAAATTCCCATTTTACTCCTTTTTACATCAAAAATTCTGATTCCAAATCATTAAGACAACATTGGGAAAATAAAAAAGGTGATAGGGGCCGCCTTGCCTTACTCCAAGAAGTGCATTGATAATACACTAAAATTTATTTAAAATATTTTTACTATAGATTTAAACAGATGAATACATAGATTAAACTATTATCAAGAATTTTTCCCCGCATTACCTTTTTGAATTTTGTTTTTAAAACCATAAATTTGTCCCCTCACTACATAATCAAAAGCTTTAGTATAAAATCAATAAAAGCACAAACTTTTTAATTTGTCTACCTTAGTTGATTAAATGAGGTAAGTAAAAACATGTAAATACAAAAAATATTGTCTATAGTACTCATATTAGACCTAAAACCCTGCCTGTTCCTCAATGTATTACTGAATAATTTAAAACTTTTTTTTGAAAAATTAAAAAAATTAAAAGTAGAAAACTGGTTGATTGTGAATCAATTTTTTTTTTATTGTTGAAACACATGGTGCTCGATATAAATGTATTTCAACAAGTGGTCACATTCATATTTAACAATTGTGCATTTCAAAACGGTAGGAAGCCGCCTAAAAACCAGAAGTTACATACATATGATATGGTCGGTATTCCTCATATTTCTTTAAAAAAAAAATCCGGTCCAACGTTCTGAACCCACTTAGTAAAAATCTGAAATTATATTGACATAACAGAGGCAAAAGCGGACCTGGGGAATTGTTCAGTTTTAAATTTTTGGTTTAAACCCCTTTGTATTTCCCGGGGGTTTTTCCCTTTTATTTAAAAACCCAACCCCAATTTTGGAAATTAATTTTTAAAATTTGGGACCAAAATTTTTCCCCCTTTAAAAATTATTTTAAAATTCCCAAAAAAGGGGCGGGTTTTTCTTTTTAAATTTTTTTTCAAAAAGGGGGAACTTTTATGATTGAAACCCAAAAAAAGTTTTTTCTTGTTTCTTAAATTTAAATTTTTTAAATGGGTTTTTGGGGATTTTTCGGTCAAATTTTCAGGTTTTTGGAAAAATTTTCCCCCAAAAAAATTTCCCTTTTTAAAGAAAAGTTTTTCCCCCCCAAAAAAGGGCAAAAAAAATTTTAAAAATTTTGGTTTATTATTTTGTTTTTTTTGAAGGCCAAAAAAATTTACATTTTAAAAGAAGGAGGGGTTTTTTTCTTATTTTTAATTTTCCCATTTTTTTTCAAAATTTAAAATTCATGTTTTGGTAAAATTAAAAAATTTTTTCGGGGAACTTTTTTATAATTTAATTTTTATTTTAAAAAAATTTTAAAAAAAATTTAATTTTTAATTTTAATTTTTCCCAAAAACCCAAATTTTTATTTTAAATTTTAAATAAAAAGGGGGGAAAAGTTTTAAATTTCATATTTAAAAAAAAAACGTTTAAAAAATTTAATTTCATTTATTTTTATTTAAAAAAAACTGGGAAAACGAAATTTTTTAAAAAAATTTAAATTTTTTTTTTTTCCCTTTCCTTTTTTCACACCAATTTAAAAAATTTTTTTCCCAAAAAACCCCAAAAAGTTGGGGTAATTTCCCCAACCCTTTAATTTTTTTTTAAAATTTTTATTTGAAAGGGAAAAATTAAACCCCCCCCCCAAAATAACGGGTAAGGGTTTTTTTTTTTGATTTAAGGGAAATTTTTGTCACCTTTAAATTTAAAAAAAACCCTTAATAAGGGACCACCGAGGGGTCAGGGGAGTCGCCCAAATTTTTTTCCCCGGGGATTTAAATTTTTTATTTTCAAAAGGTTTAAAATATTCCCCCCCCGTTGCACCCCCGGGAAAAAACCGTAAAAAAAATTGGGGGAATTTTTCTTTTTTGTAAATAAATGGGTAATTTGCCTTTAAAATTTTTATTGGAAATTTTTAAAATCAAAAATTTTCCCCCTTATTTTTTTTTTCCATAAATATTTTGGCCCCCCAAACCTATAATTTGGGCTTTTGAAATTCCCAAAACTAGTATTTTACAGAAAGTAATTTTTCCCAAAATACCCCAATTTCCATTTAAATTCTTTTTTTTTTAAAATGAGGAAATTTTAAAAACCAAAAAGGATGCCAAATGCCTCGTTTAAATAATCCCAGTCACGAAATGTTAGATTTTTAGTTTGAATTATTATGTAAAATACCAAGAAAATAAAGAAAAACTTTACTGTGGGCTGTTGTTTAACAATTTACGGGGTTGCTTTCAATTTAAAAACAAGGACAAGAATTTTAAGTGAAAGGTTACGGGGGCCCCATATTAAAAAATGGTCCTTGTTATTTTGTTGTTGGTTTGAATGTTGTTTTTTTTTTTTTGGGGGGGGGCATGATTTTTAAAGATTTTATATTTTGGTAGATGGTAACACAGGGAGTATTTACTTGCTATTATATCAAAATATGATATCAAATCATCAACAAAGACAATTTGACAAATATTACCCAACTTAAAATATTAAGAGAATTTCATTACATCATCATCCATCGGACGATATTTGGCAAATGTTTTTCTTGTTTTTTGTTCTTGTTTTCTTTTATTATTATTAAATATTTTCATGTCCCTATTTTAAATTTTTTTGGGGAAACCCAAAATTTTTAAATTTGGGCTTTCTTGTTTATATTGTTTTCAACTTTTAATTTTTTTGTTTTCTAAATCAAAACCGGATTAAGTAATTTTTTATTTTTATGCCCCCCCCCCAAAGTTTGGAAATTTTTTTTAGTGTTGCACTTTCCCTTTCCCTTTCCTCCCGAAAATTTTGGGGAAGCAACTTCTCTTAAACCGGATGGCCCAAATTTTTCTTTAAAATTCCAGGAAAAGAAACAAAAACCTTTAAAGTGTAGATGGTAGTAAGAAAGGAATTTTCTCTTTCCCACCAAATTTTAAAAGGTTATTGGCCCTTTCTTTTTATGTTTATTTTTTCAAATTTTTTATACTATTAAAATTTTGTGAACGCAAAATTTCTTTTAAAAAACCCGGATGGCCCAAATTTGCTTAAACTTCCAGGGTGGACAACCTTAATTTATTTGATGGGAAGGTTTTACCCCAAGGAATTTCGCCCGCACCAAAATTTTTCAGAATTTTTAAAAACCCCTTTGTTTATTTTTTCACTTCATATACTATGTTTTTAAAAATTTTTTAACGCCCAAATCTTTTTTTAAACCGGAAAAGCCAGATTTTATTTAAACTTCCCGGGGTAATAACCTTAATGTGTAGATGGCAGTAAAAGGGAAGGAATTTTTTTCTGCGACCAAAAAATTTTAAAAAATTTGGCCCCTTTTTTTGATTTTTAAATTTTTAAAAATTTTTTGGCCCTTTTGTTAGCCCAAAAAAAATTTTTTTAAACCTTTGAGGTTCCTAGGGTTGACAAAAAAATGGCGGGGTGGGGGCCAAACCGTGTTCCCATGGGCACATTTGTAGTTTTAAAATTAGTTTTTGGTTTTTTTTTATAATTGGTTTTTTTTACTACGAATTTAAAAATTTAAAAAATGTTTATGCTTCCCAAAAAAAAACCTTAACACTATATTTTATAATTTTTTTTGTATTTTATTGATTTTACCGCCCCAAAAAAAAGTTAACATGGGGCCCAAAAATTGATAGTTTTTAAATTTTTGTTTTGAAATTTTAAAAAATTTTTATAATTAAAAAATATTAAACATAATAATATTAAATAATACATAATTAATATTTAAATTTAATTTTCATTTTCCTTTATTTTTGAAGTGAATCTTTAAAAAAAATTTGAGTAAAAGTATTTTTTTATATAATTAAAATTTTAAGGGAAAAAGGGGGTTATTTTGATTTCAAATTTTTTTGTTTTTTGTTTTTTTAAAAAAACCCGTCCTTTAAAAGGATAATTTTAAAACGTTTTATCATGTCATCCTTTACTTTTAAATACATTTTGATTTGTCACTATATTTTTAAATTGTACAAATATGTATATTTACTTATGTTGAATCCATTATGTTACTATACTTCCAATTTTCCCATATTGGGATTGAAGGTAGGTCAAAAGAAAAGTATATTAACCTTATGATAGTTGTCTAAAATTAACAACGTCATAAATAGTGTCGTCTATTTAAAAAAAATCAATCGTAACTGGCTTTACGTTATATACAGTTCTTGCAGGCCAAAAACAAGTGTAAATCATGTGTAAATTACAATTTCAGACAGAGTGCCTTTTGCAATAAAACAACAAATAACAATAAAACAACAACAACACAACTAAAGAAAACGTTTTGCTGTGCTTTCTTATGCTTTCTTATGGCCTTTTTTTTTTGTTATGAAATGGAATTAAATGCCGTAAATAGTTAAACAACTTCTTTGCTAATCCAACTGCTTGTTCGCGAGGAATGCTATGAAAACATAACAAGTAAAGAATTTTAAATTGGCCAAATTATGAAACACTTTAACCTTTTCCCTCATATAGACGTGTTATGGCGGCATTTGCCACCTACCCCTTTTGAGGCCTCAAACAGTGAAAAATGGCCTATTTAGGCCACAGACACTGATTTTCGTTAAGAAATGGTGTTTAAAAAGTGACCACGTTTTCGGCGCCGCCACCATCGAAATGGTACATGGGGGTTGCCAGAATGGGGATGTGCCCCCTTCTGTTTTGGGGTTTTGAAGGGAGGCGGTAGTCCCCCTCATCGCCAAGAAAGATTTGGACATGTGACAGGCTAAAAATGGCCTCAAGGCGATCTTAGGTTAACTAGTAACCGACTCTTTTAAATACTCTGAGTCAAGTCATTGAGAAATTGCAGCACTTTGAAATCAGTTTTGATGGAAACAAACAATGCAAAATAGTGATTTTCGTCAATTTTGAGACGTTCCTCCGTTGCCATGGTAACAGGAAATTTACGATTGAGCATGCTGTTACAGAGGCTATGGTCTAGTCAACATTTGTGCTAAATTGCATCAGTATTGAAGCATTTTTTTTATAGTTTCATAGCATTTTGAACTTGTAACACGAGGCTTTTCAATGCAAAAGGCCATTTTTCACAATATACTCATGGGGTAAAAAGTTAAAGTATTGTATTCAGATTATATAGAATATTCGACATTTTGCCTCAATGAAAATCATTAGCAAGGTCAATCGACTAGGATATTCACCTCATAATCATACAATAATTGTACGACATTAAACGTATTCATTTATTTTTAATCATTTTGTATTTCCATTTACCAGATCACAGTCAGCATGGCCAAAAGTTGACCACGCTCCAATTATATTATCAATATTGCTGCATAACAATTTTCCGTAGGTTTCCCAAAACCGAAATTCATCAGTTTGCTCGTAAAATTTGTTAACGTTGACCTTGCCCGAAATATTACGTGTAATGCGCTTAGTTTATATCGGACAAAACCATCGTCTACACTGTAATGTTTATAAAACCAAAGTATAATAAAACTAGAAGGGAGAATACATCCACAATATTTGTTTGAAAGAAATATTGTAGTAAATTGCTATTAAAAGGCTACTACATTTGCTTTGGAATATATAATTATCGTAAAGTTTTATCTAACAGAACCCAAATGTCAAACAAAACCAGTTTGTTATATCTACAGCATTAATCAATATTACCTGAAATTACTTTTGAGACTTAGACAAACTATAAGCGCTTATAAGTTTATCAAATGCATCCATATCTGATAACATGTTCCCCGCATTGTTGGAAGGACATTATTTGTAAATAGTGTCTATTAAACTGCGAAGAAATTGTAACAATGATTTAAGATAAATTCAATTATTTAAATAATTTTTCTGAAGAATTTTAAATACAGGTGTTTCTTAGCGATAAGTACGATAACGTTAAACTATATATCAAGTAAAATTGATTTTCTTGTTTTCGTCTTTTCCTAGCGCATCTAAAATTGATATATCTTGAGGGGTACACTTTAGCTAGCTTAAACCAATTTAAATAGTTCAACAGTGTACCGTCATAATCTTAATTGAATCTTGTTAAATTTAGTAGTTTTAGTTATTGTTAAATTTAGTGGGTTTTTTGTTTGGGATCCTCCTGGGCTCCTTGCCACTGGCTCTTGTTGCTGGGTCGTGTAGGGGTTGCGATCATTGAACGCCGCTTTTCCTTGTTGATCTTGTTTATCATATTTTGTTCATTAAAGCTTGCGTTTACACCTATGACTGGTAAGTGGCTATAACATTCTCAGGTAAACAATAACGACATAAATAATTGAGATTGTAAATGAATAAAACTTTTCAATTTTTCAGATGCCTAGTAATATAATTCTGCTATCAGTAATATACTTAATTATTACGTTTATAATCCTTCTTACTGGTAAGTTTTCATATTAAACATATTATCTAAACGTAATTTATCAGACTTACAAATGAATTCTTATTCGATAATAAATAAAGATAAGAAAGTG
This sequence comes from Ruditapes philippinarum, assembly GCF_026571515.1. Taxonomy (NCBI): domain Eukaryota; kingdom Metazoa; phylum Mollusca; class Bivalvia; order Venerida; family Veneridae; genus Ruditapes; species Ruditapes philippinarum. The sequence continues at coordinate 125,851 of NW_026865277.1, forward strand.
TTACAATATAAAACAGAACTGCAATTAACTGGGCTCCTTGCCACTGGTTCTTGTTGCTTGGTCGTGTGCGGGTTGCGTTCATTGAACGCCGCCTTTCCTTGTTGATCTTTTTTTATCATATTTTACTTCTATGCTAGCGTTTCTATGCTGCTGGATTTAAACGACCTTACAAACACCTTCTCATAAAACAGTGGGATGATAAGGTAATATCCTTATAAGCACACAATATGACTAGGATTGTGTTGTAAAGTAAGGAGTTGTGTGTGTATTTCCGCAACCGTTTTCCCATATAGGTGAGTCCTTCAGAAGAGTATTAGTAATTTAAGAATTTGGAGGATAGTGCAAGATACGGTTAAGAAGTTGACTGGTTCTTCAAGGTGCCAAGTATTAAAACAATCATACACGGGACCTCGATTTAAAGTCTCGTCCGAAAGACTGATTTGTTATTTAAGTTGGCCAACCTGAGAACGAACCATCAATGTCGAGATTATGAGTTTCACGCTCTAACCGATTGAGCCATGCGGGCTGGCATAACGAGTTGTATATTCATTAGTGTCCTATATCTTCCAAACCAGTGGAGGTGTCCAAAATAGGGTGAAATATATCAACATTTTGGGAGGACTATCTGAAAGCGTATGTGTGTTCACTCCAGTCAGCAGTAAACTGATGTAGCTAAATAATTTCACAAATGAAGTGGACATGTTATTTTGAATAGCTGTTCCATTTGTAGTGACATTATGCCAATCTAGGGGTATTGGCAAAGTGAATCCATAAGTGAACAGGCGAAAGTAAAAAAAAAACATATATCAAATTCTGAAAATATCCATCGCAATTTACTTTAAACGTTCAATTTATAAAAGGAAAGGGGCAGTCTTTTTAACTTGTATGACAAACATTTTCCTATATAAACTGTTGGTCAATTACAATTAGAACAGTCAGTCTTCTGTTAATTATAGAGTCAATTCAGGTCAATTTCAAAATGAACAAAAAATGAGCATAATGACACCTTTATTTAATCCCAACCCAAACAAGTTTCTTATCATCTTTTTTTTAATGCGTTTATTTAAGGTCGCCGCCGGAAAGCCCATATGGGCGACCGTCTTATCATCTAATTATTATACATGTATTTAACGTCAATGAACTTGCCATCGTATAAAAGTCAGTAACTTGCATTTTACATCTGCATTCATAATAAAGCTAAGTTATATATTTTTCTTGCATACTGTTTTGAACAAAATAAAAACAAAACATGGATTACAAGATAGTGTTCTGGATTGTTTTGTTGCTGTTTAAGTACGGGATAGAACTACGCATTCATAATTATTTCCATGGCGTCTTATTAGTATGACGCCATTTAAATCTCACTACAACATTCATACAATAGTTGTATAAAAGTGATTTAAACTTTCCGTAAGAAAATTCATATCATTTGAATGGAAATCAAATTAGGACAAAATCTGGAAAAGGGACGATCCTTTGGAAGCAATGATGACAACAAAGTTATATGTAAATTGCATTTCGGTTTGATTGAGACTTTTCATGTGGGATAATGGACAAAACAATGAAACAAACGTATGTAGAACCTGAAAATAATTCTTTACTTTTCCCCTTATTTGATGCTATCTTTAATTATTTGTACTGGAAAGCAGATATTTTTAAAATTGTAAGAAAGGATAGGCTAAAGTAAAATGATTATTATACATTTTCAAACAAATTAATTTAATTAAATTTCAATAAAATCAAAACGTTCATAAGCCGTCTCTATCACTCGATGTCTGTCCGCAAATGTCAATATCATGAAAACGTCTTAAAAGTGTTCTTCGGATGATTCTCGTTTTTCTTTTATTGTTTTCCTTTGTATACATTAGTGTTTATGTATTGTATATGTGAGTTATTAAATGTGTGTCATACTGTTGAAGGCTTAATGAAATTTGAACCTTGTTAAAACACGGCAACGTTTGGTGTAAATCATCTTTTAAAAAACTGTTGTTATTATTGTGATATTATTGCGCAGTAATCATCATTTAGTGAACGTCTACCATGTTCAAAGTTTATATTTGTGACCACTATAATGTATAATCTTTTCCCTTAAATCAAAATTTGAAAATCTTTAGACTGAATTGTTTTAGAATAACAAGTAGACATATTTAAATCCTACAAAGTTTTTCCTCTGCATCTCAAAATATATTATGACATAGTTTCTTAATTGTTATTACACTCCCGATTCGTTTCGTCCTCGGTGACTCTGAACTTACGATATTATAACGAGAATATCATTGTACCGTTTTCATCATCTCTCTTATCTTATATCAAAGAACTAATCGAAATCGGATATCTCGGAAATTAACTTTCTGTCAATATCTGAATTCTACAAGACAATCTAATATGTCTGTGCAAATACTATGATAAGATCGGTATCGTGAATAATCTCATAAAATTGGAGCAATTTCACCCATTACTACACAATGTATTGACCATTATATCACACGTCTTTCTGTTTGATGTGATATATGGTAAGTTACAGCAATTGAATATATAAAAGATAATTTTAAAGTAGTCCGTGATTTCATTTCGCGAAAGTCGTTGCAATATTGAAACCATAAAGAACCGTTTAAGGTACCGTAACGTTTCTTCGATATGTTTTTTTTTAAATTTAAAGTGGTGTTTTAATTTTCGTTGAAATAATTAATCCTAAATATACTTTAAAAGAGAAACAAAGGAATGAATTTTCGGAAAATATATAAAGAGATTGCTTGGTGAAAATATGCATCTAAACAAAGGTTATGTAGCTTTATAACAACTGGCTTTTCTAATATTAAGTTCAACTTCAGTGTTGTTATATTTTCTGGTTCTTCGGGATCATTGATGCCAGCACTATTAAGTGTTGAGAAGTGAATATCGCTCAAGCCGTGCTAGGGGGCGTGACGGATTTTGCATTTATTCATTGTCTCTCATGTACAGACTCAATCAAACCGAGGCTGCAATTTGCATGTAATTTTGTTGTGATTAATGCTTCCGAGGGATCATTTGTTATCAGATTTTTGGAATATCACATTATACAAGCATGTACAACAGTTAAGATTTTTACAAACGAATAGATCTTCCTTGAAATATATAAAGTAAAACGACTTTCTAATCATGAAGAAAAACTATTTAAGTAAACACATGTCCCCTTAAAACATGGGGTATATTTATGTTTATAGTTGTAATGTTTTGTTTCATGAATTGATAATAAAGATTTTCATGAAATCGTTATTTGAATCTATTGCATTTCCCTACAAAACTTGCGATACATGTAAGAAGACCAAAACTAATTGTTTGGGATTTTAAAGAGAAAATGGTCTCCATTGAAAATATATAAATCATTCAAGGGTTTTCTAAAATAGACAAAGACCGAACAATTGAAATATTTGCAAATGTAACGTAATTACAGGATGTAAGTATTTAACTAGCGTGGCAAATAAAACCTTTATTCATGGAATGGTCACCAAAAGACATTCTCGTGAATCAGTAATTTGTTTACGACCTGACAAATTGGGACATTTTCTTCCTCTCTAATATAAATTCTTTCTCAGATAATCTAATTGGGCCAAATGTGGACTGCAGTATTGAATAAGGTACAAAAAATACCGACTGCCACGTTTAGTTAGGTTCAATTCAGTACGTAATGTGTGAAGTTTAACATTTTGATAGAAACAAACATTACAATAACGAGAACATTGTGCCGTTTTAAAGATGAATACATTTAATTTAAATACGATATAACGTATTTGCAAAAATACAATGTTTTACATTTAACATTTGAAAATAAAACAAAGACTTAATTCAATTCGCAGCAAGGGCAAGTTGCTATACGTTTTAACTTGGATTTACTGTAAAAGTGTATAATATAAAAACGATATTGTCAACCAGGAGAATTTAATGGAATGGATGATTTAGATCATGTAGATAAGAAACATAAACAAAATATCTCAACAAATAAAGTAAAAGAACATCAAGTATTCTATTATCCGGTATAAGTCGAGAACACGATAACGTTTACATTAATCAGTCGTACCATTATGACAAAATGGGATGTCGATTTATTCAAATTCATTTGCATTTTTATTGCAATATAGAAATAAAAGTGAGTATGGACACGTAGATCCGAGTCGCGTAGTGGTTAGAGAGTTCAGATTATGAAGAGTTCATGTTAAAAAATCATTTATTTTTCAAGTTCAAATCTGCAAGTGTGCAATATTTTTTGTGTCTGTATGGTTTTTACTGCCAGAAAACATTTTCATATTCTCTTTAATAAACCTGTGATATATTTATAGTTTGTGCAATTATATGTTAAACTTAAAACGGTTTAGACAAATTGAATGTGTTCTTTTATTTTAACAGTCATTGAACAGATCTCTTGAATACTATTGTCAATTTAATTTCAGTAGGTAATCTGTGCAGTTTTATTTAAAACTCTTATCTCAATTTACTACATTGTTTTGACAATTTCGGGTCATTTGTATACTAGTATATTTAATTTTCTTCCATTTCCCATTTATCTCTCTAATCACGACTGTGTGGTTTCTACGCAAATGTGTGTAAAACTAATTTTTTTCTAATAGTAATGTGTGAAAGAAATTCATGAGGAACTAAAAATATCTAAAAGCAAAAAAACATATAAGAAACGCAAAAAAGCCTTTTCCAGGAATCGAAACAGTGTCTCTACACTAACGAAGCCAACACTCAACCACTACGCTATTACGCTGAACAGATAAAATATGAATAATTGTTTAGGGGCAATAAATAGTATCCTTTTATATACGATTTTATCGACACCACTTTTTGTCAATATTGAGGTAAACAGATAATGAACGGAATAGCGAATTCGAGCTGTACATGTTTTGAACAAAGTCAATATAATGTTTTTATGATATATTTTAGATATACAAAAAACACCCAACGAAACGATTTAAAACTTTAAAGAATCATTCATTATAAAGTTAAATGAACATTACATTATAAACAAATGATTTGTGGTAATCACCTGTTTACAAATAAATTTGCTACAACCAATTATGCTATATGGTAACTTATTCACACTTAAGATATAAATGTTTCATTTCCTCTCCTCAAATGACATATATCCTGATGACATCCATACTTCAATCATTGCAATCACATCTAACTAAATCCAATACGTATGTTGTGATATGTAACCGAGAAACTCAGTTTGAAGATTTTCAGCCTCTTATCTTTCATCGGGGATTTAATCGAAATCGGATATCTCGGAAATTAACTTTCTGTCAGATATCTGGATGTAACAAGACAATTCAATATGTCTGTATTATTGTATTTTAACCATGACAAGGTCGGGTTTTCAGAACATATGCTAAAGGGCATGTTATCCTTAACGCACTGCGTTGGTACTAGTAAAGGATTTTAGATTGAAATTAAAATATTTTATACTGCTTATCTTTAAAAGTTTATAGAAACAAACAAATTTTGTGTTCCTCCGTGCCTAATAATATTTTTAATGTTGAGTATTGAAGTCCGCCTGTGCTAAAAGACGTCAAAAAGTTGCACTTTCCATTATGTCCCACGAACGGAAACAGAATAAAACCGTGTCTGTGATGTTCAACTTTCTTATTAATTTAGTTGCTCTCAATGATTTTTGTCCAAATTGGTTAGTCTCATTACATTTCTATCATACAAATGTTAAAATAAAAATTTCTTATAATCATGGTATGATCACCACAAATTTCAAATTCAATTCCATGAACTATTAGGTGTCTCTGTGTTTACGAGGTAAAAGCTCTCTAATAAAATATTATTATAGATTCGTTGCCAACGACGTTCTACAGTCTGGTTTATAGATTGTATCGAAATAAATAATTGTTCGCTTAATATATGACAAATTGTGTAATCGGCCAGACAGTATTTAAAGGTTCTTGGACTGAGACCGGTTATGCTTCACATTTGGTTCATAGTGTGACATTTTGCGACCACGAATGAGTGTGAAAAGTGTAAGTCTCTAGTCATTGAGTAGCGTTTATTGTAAATAAATTTAGTTTATTTAAGTAATGATGTAAACCGTCCACTATTTAGGAAAGAAAGTATTTAAGCTGTCGGATAGCTTAAAGGGTTGAGCTGCGGAACGATATTCCGAAAGATACGGGCCCACGTTTTGTCAGACTGCACATTTGTTTCATCTCGAGACAGATATATTATCGATTTTAAAGGTAATGATTTTAACATAATTATAAAAGCATTTGCAAAAAAAAAAAAACATTAATCAGCAGATATATAATCAGAAAGATGGCAAAGGATGATTTATAATTTTACTTATCATTTAAAAATATCCGATGAGCAGAAATAAAATATCGCGCACAACCTGATTTTATTAAATATAAACCGAACATTCAAAAGAAATTGTAGTTTTAAAATCGATAAAAAAAATAGCATAAACCCTTACATAAATATACTTATATTAATTATATTATACTATATTTCCGTATTTTATATTTATCAATCAGGTCAAATGATACATAAACGTTCCGAAACATGTAATTGAGACTTATGGCAGCCAAAGCAGTATATTTTATTTATCACTTTATATCAAAAATGTATATCCCTCGCGAGACTGTGGTCATCTGCAATATGAAAGAAACAGATTAAAATCAATACAAAAACGCCTTTGATATTGTCACTTTATAGTAGAAAACGTTAAATAATATATTTCCCGAAGGAGCAATTGACAATACAAATTGAATGGCGCATTTCCGATAGCCTTTCCTTCAAGAGATTTCAATAGGGTTCATATAGGAGCAATTATTCAATATCTGAGAAAACGTGACAGTTCAGGACTTTCTTTTGACGAAGGTGAAAGGAAATATATTACTCTGATAGATGTTGCTACTCAATGAATTTGAAACTACCAGTAGGTTGCATTTACTTTATATACGATCACAGTCGACAATAACACCTTAAAGTTGTTTTGTTTTTTTATGATAAAAACATGAACCTAAATGATTTTTGTCTACAAATACATGTTTAGATTCGCCTTTGTCTTAAATCTGATTTAAATATAATTAAATCTAACTCCCTATCTAGCTAAACGTTTCGAGTGCGATGATTCATGTTTATAAATATAAGTTAATATTTATTAGGCCATATTTGTTTTCAATATCATATTTTACCATGCAAAAATAATCATAACACGCTTGACCCACGAAAGGTTATATACACACTCTTATGAATTTATCAGTAACATTTAACTGCATTGAAGCAGTTTTTATGTTTTTGTACTTTTGTATTGTAGTTTTTTTTAATATTTTAGACTTATATGTGCTTTTATTATCAATAATTAGACAATCATCAATATAGTATCCTTTAGTTTACCTTTTAATACATTGTCGGTTGACATGATTTCATATACATTGTATTGATTTGTGTTGTTGGTTTTAAAGGGGATGCGTGCATTGAATGTTTATTTTTATTTCAAACCATAGTTACAAGATTTTCTCCACATTATTTAATTAAATCAATAATAGATCGGCAGTACAGACACATTAATTAGATTTTTTTATTTTGCAACTTATAAGAATTTCTCGTACTGTATAATGCTTGAAACTAATTACATTTAATGGACACAATATTAGAATTACAACCACTTAGTTTCATAGCACCTGTCGATCAATTAGATGATATCACATATAACAGCCAAAAGTGGACTGAATGGTTTATTATTTTAAATATATGAATACATTCACAGTGAACAATATGTTGTAGGAGGTACAAATAGTATAAACGAAAACATGATATTATGTGAACATTTATAACTTACAAAATAAAATAAAAAGGTATACAATATAAATTTGCATTATAAATAGGCAACTCAAGCATATCACCGTGAATGGTTTATAAATAGTCAATGAAAAAAAAACATTGTTTATCCATGTATTACACCTAAATACTGTATGGTTATTACATCTATATGTAATAATTTTCAATATATCAAGCCTTTTGATTACTTTGATCAAACAATGAAGATAACATGCAATCAGCCATAAATACATTTAATACAAAATATTTACTTGAAATCATTTTAACCGATAAATTTGCCTTAAAGTGCTCACACAATTGAAAACAGTATTTGATACATTAATCGATGTAAAAGAAATATTCACGGAAACTTTTAATTTAGTGTAAAAGGTTTTTTTTATTGATATATGCTTTAATATTTTCTTGTTGTTGCAAGAAAGTAGCTGAAATAATCAGAAAAAGCGCAATTCAATTTCGGTTTTGAAACATTGAAACTTATTTGATTAAGATATATCTATAGACATTTAATTTAACTGACAATTAGATCCGACATTAAAACAATGATATCAAATAAACAAAATTGGCAACCCTCACGCAACACATTGATTAATATATTGTCAAGCCTGTCTAGACGATTAATTATTTCATTTAAATAAAATTCTTCTCCTTTAAACTACGAATTGTCTGATGTGTCAGAAAAGTGATAAATATACAAAAGTGTCTATAAATTTATTTTATAATAAATACTGATATTAAATTCATACAAGCTAAAAAGTATTGACAGTAACTTGTCTTACATAACTTTCAGCACGACATTATGTTTGCATTTGTGGTATTTTTATTTGTTCTGTGTTCTGCTTATTTCATTTCTTTTTCTTAAGAAGGTTCCAATGTTCAAACATGAACACTGTAAAATCAACCTAAGGGTATGCTTTAAACAGCTGGGCTTATAACATCTGATCTGCATTTCAAAACCTCATTTAAAATTTGTTACGCCTATTGTTTCCTTGTTCCTGGCAACCACATTAGCACTTCAGTGTCACAGAGGTCCCGTTATATCACCACCACTATATGCAGATATATACTGTTGTTTTCCAAGTCGTAATTAGAATTTTATGTTGAGCGCTAATGTAACCACGCTGACGATTTGGGGATTGTTTGCACGTTCATGAAAGGGCTAAATTAAACTTAAAAAATATCCCAAAAACAATTGTTGTAGGGTAGGATTGATTGGTGCAATTCATGGGCCATAATGTTTATGCAGGCGACATTTTTGCCTCTAGCAGCAATGGCTTAATGAACACATCTGCGGATGTTTCTAAATTCTAAATTCCACCATTTTCATGTTAAGTGTTGATTTCTGCTTAAGCCGGTGCTAGGGGACATGGGCGGTAACTTGCACTTTCCAGTATCGTCCATGAACAGGCTCAATCAAAACGCGCCTGCAACATTTTCAATTGTATCATGCTGGACTTTCTTTAGGGGTTCTGTTTTTCTATATTTTAAGTAGTCTTCATCGTTTTGAAATAAAATGATGTATTTATGCGGATGTGTCCACATGGCTGCTTGCATAGGACTTTCAGTCAGAATTGTACATTTGGTTCTAACCATTTAGTTTGGTGTAAACCAAATGACTTTTAACTTTGTTTAAAAAAAATCTGACATAAAACATCGTTTATTTGTCAATAAAAATGGGATTTGAGCACTATTTGACAACAGAAAAAGGGATATAAAACATTTAAAATTAAACGCTAAAACAGCTGTCTTTCTTTAATTAACATTATCAATGTAAAAGACTACCAAGAAGAAGGTTGGTTGGGAAATTGTTAAATTCTTCACAGAGCTGATACATCCTACCCCACCCATTTTAACACGTGTTTGACCATTTTCCTACTTTGAGAGCCTAAGTTAAAAAAAACAACTTGAATTTATCAAAATGAGTGCCCGTTTTCAAAGTTTCCTTAAATTTTCTTAAATTTTCTTGTAAAATAGCAAATACATTTACCGTTTAGTTTTGATTTTATTAGACTTTGAAATACCAGGTACAATATTTGTTATTAGATTTAGCATTTTTTGGTCAATTAATACCTATTTTAATTAAATTATTACAAATAAACATTATTGTCTGTTACATAAATAACGTTTAATGAAAAATATTGGTTGGAAAAGGTTGCCGCCTCCAAGTGGTTTGAACCCACGACCCTTTAGTTTAACAGTAGTTCTAGCCTATTTTGAGTACTCCTCGAAGCGGAGGCAATTCATTGGATCGTCATACCTTTTAAGTATGACATTAATGAAAACTAAGAGATACAAATTTTGTTGCATGAAATTTCAACACTGAAACGAATTGATGTTCCTACAATTATAATTAGTATAGTTGTAAGCTTTAATTTATTTATGTTGAAAGGGATTATTTGTATCGTGTTATTCACTGATATTAGGGCTGTAAATGAAAAATGTAAGAACATACACATATTTCTACTGCTTACACTTTTTGTCTTTATTTTGTAGTTGATCACCAGTATTCAAATATATATTTTTGTACAGAGATCAAAAGAGAGACTAAAATGTGAAACACAGCGGACCTCTGTCGTTTCATTCCTAACATTTACTTAAGGAGATAAATGGTGAATGAATTAGAGTAAATGATACATGTATATATAAAATTAAACAGTATATCAATAAATATAGATACGAGACATTTATTTGAATGAATATGATAAGAACTCAATATAGGATTACCAGGACCATACCAATTCGAACCAGTTTACAGAAGCAACAAACAATTGATATAATCAAACATTCTTATCTTGAAAAACAACAATAATTAAAACACACACACACACACACACACCAACACACACACGCGCACGCGCACACGCACACACACACACACACACACACAAAACGGTATGTCAGAAATAGGAACAATTAAACATGTGAGTTAAGTTATGAATTTGAGAGCACCCCATGCAAAGATTTAATCTCCTAAGATAACAAAGGTTTAAAAGGCAATATAAATGTGATAAATATTTCAAACTATGATCAATATTATAATACTGTTTTTAGAAACGATCATGCTACTGAGATAAAGATATTGTTTATGCAGAAAGAGAAGCAAATCGCGGTATTAAGTATATTAAAACGAAAAAGATGGATCTGAAGAGAGGTGTACAACGTACTTCATATACGACAATATCTGCTGACATATTTGTTCTAAAATATATAAAATAGAGCTCAGCTTGAATTTTGTTCTGGTTTTATGGAATGATTTCACAGAAATATATGAAAATGAATAATAAATTTAATAATCATTTATGAACTGTATATGCTATATTATTTCCCGCAGTTTCGCATTGGTCTATTGCAGTTCGTAAAAGACATTTAAGTATCGGTTTTGTTGGCGATATGTCGGTTCATGTGACTTGAATATTACTTTAGCTGAAAAGTATTTATTACATTGATAAAAGATGTTATCCTTATAAGTATTGTCTCATGGTTTGGTTTAAACATATTTATTTAAGCTTGATTGCGAAACAAGTTCATGCAACTTATACTAAACACTTTCGAGTCCGCTTCCTGGAACGAGCCAGTACTTGTATCATATGAAGAAACATAGTCGTGAACCGATTAGGACTCGAACCCTGATTTAGCAAATGATCTGCAATTCGCTTTGTAAAACACTCTTTCTGCATATTTTTCTAACATACTACATTATGATGAACTTATTGCACGCAATCTATAAGGAAATACAACACCAATTTCAAAATTATTAATAATAACTTTAAAATTGTAATTACAAAAACCAAAATATAGGACCTTAAAATGATATTTCCATTCAGATTTTGCGATTATGAAAATAAGTTTCATCAAAGATATTAATTTCCTCTATATGCTATGAAGGTAGCAAACGGATTTGATAGGCGTTTACTTTCGTTCTTACAGAATAGAGCGTTTCTACTATTTGATGTAAATGTGTTTGATTCATAAAAAAGTGTTCACGTTTGTATATTAACAACCACGTCTTTTTCTTTCTAGTGTCATTCTGATTAGCTTTTATCTGTTTTGGTGTTGCTGTATGTTGTCCATTCCTGCGTTCATTGAACGTTGTTATACCTTCACGTCTGTTGTCATGTTTAATATGTTATTTGTTAAAAGAATAAATTAGATGCATTTGAAGCATAATAACACCCATTTTTCTTATGTTCCATACTTGTTACTTTTGCGGAAAGTGAAAATCTAAATGTATTGGTTTTTTCCTCTCTTTGTATTAGTTGTTTTAAAACATTAACTATGAGGTTTATACCCATATAAAAACATGAAATATTTAAAAAAAGATATTCAAGATAGTCGAAAGGTCTATATGTAAAGTAGTTTATATCCGATTGAGTTTTTCTAGCCATAATTCAACTAAATTAAGTGTTAAAAATAAAGAATGAATTCTTTATATTTGATTCCAATGATAGCCTTAGCAGGATAAAACTTGTGTTCATTATATGTTGTTAGAAATAGATTTAAACACAAGAAAGTGGTAACAATCTGATTGTAGCATATAAAGTAAGCGGTTGTTTTTTAGTTTCTTTTTTTTGTCTTCCTAATTTCATTCGAATATATATACATGTAACACCAAACCAGACTACGCACATACAAAAATACTGAAACAGAGAGATAAATAGATTAAAAATACATTTCGCACAATATCAAAATATATATTTTTCATAACAATAAATAATTATACAAAGATAATACAAATGAAATAAAACATTTATTTGTTATGACTTTTGTATGGCAAATAAATATATAAATATACATACGAGTAACTAATATCTTTTCACATTATATATGTGAAAACTACGCTGATATTGAATATACTCGTACTTTCCAGTATGAAACCTAAAGATGTATGGAAATATGAATTGTAACTTTAGCCTTGAAAAGCACATAAATAAATAAATAAATGAATGTAGATGAAATTAAGAAAGAAATATCAGCACTTAAAGGAGGTAAAAGTGGAGGAGAAGATTAATTCAGTGAATGGATTAAAGAAAATGTAAATCGAATGTAAAACTTTCACATATCGTCTTTATGTAAGCGTCTTCACTTCTTGAACTGGACTTAATCTATAAATATCTCTGTTCCTAAATATGTAATTTTTCCATGCCAGATATTTCGAAAAATTACCTCATTCTTGTTCATGTTATACTTATGGCTTAATAAAGCCCAAATATCAATCTCATAACATGGTTGTTTCTTATTTCTCCATACAAGCTTCAATTGAGTTTTTGGTGGTTGTTGCAGTTAATATAAATGTATTTTATGTGTCATAAAATTATTTATATGCAAGACAACATAATTCTTAATATCATTCACTTTACTTTTCCGTAAATCCGCATATATCTTATGCACTGCAGATAGAGGTCCGCATACCGAAGTTTCGTTACCGACAAATAAACGGTGCATTTATAATTAGCCTACGTCACTTCGCGTACCTCAGTGAACAAAGAAACTCGCGTTTGCTTTTCCCACCCTCCCACCACAATTATAAATTTCCATTACAGTCTTGCAAATAAATGGTTTTGTAACTTCATGCTTATTTTTCTTTCTAGTCATAGTCTGATTGTTAATATTGATTTATCATGATATTTCTATTTCTAGTTGTTATTTGGTGCTGGCGGTTTTTCCCTGCCAGATATTTCGAAAAATTACCTCATTCTTGTTCATGTTATACTTATGGCTTAATAAAGCCCAAATATCAATCTCATAACATGGTTGTTTCTTATTTCTCCATACAAGCTTCAATGGAGTTTTTGGTGGTTGTTGCAGTTAATATAAATATCTCTGTTCCTAAATATGTAATTTGAATGAAATATTGAGCAATAAACTTGATAAGTATTTTTCTAAAACACCTTTCTCTTTTTTATTTTACTTGTTTTACGTATTCTGAAATTGGCTGACTGAAGTGTCTTAGAATTGAGATGTTTGGCTTTTAAGGTAAGCAAAAAAGGCAATTTTGATAGAAACAAAATAATATGTCTTAATTGCAATATGAAAGTTTTACTTTGTCATATCCATCATCATAATTTTCTTTAATTGCAGTTTGATGTATATCAGAGTTTGTACATTTATTTATTAACATGTTTAAACAATTACCTTGACTTGACTAATACATTACACACATTTGATATGTTGTTTTTCTGCTATATCTTAATAAAGTAACAGGTAAACCTAAACTTGTGTACAAAATTGCATTTTCGTTTCGAATGTTTGCATATTTACTCTGTCTAAAACAGGTACTTCATTTAAGGCAATGAGATGTAGTGAAGTTCTTTAAATGAAAGTCAATTATTGATATAGATGTGAAGATTATGGCTCTTTAATTATAATGATGTACTTAAGATGATACACACTATTTTATACAGAAATTTCGAAAGATAAAATAATTGGAACATAAACATTACAGAGAAAAATATTTACTTAATCTGAACATGTTGAATGTATTAAGATAAATAATAAAATACTATCCTTACATCTACTTAATAATATGGGCCGATGATCATCTAAACATGACAAACGGTATGCACTATAAAATGAAAGATGGAAATGAAAACTTTGTGTTTATTTAGTTAATGATATAGTCGTTAAATCGCACGTTCATGTTGTCAATTCAATTCTATATACATAAACAAAAAGGAATAAAGTAGGAATTACCAATCCGTAGAAAAAAGTTATCAAAATGAGATTTGGACATTGTTCAAAATATCTTAGATACATTAATATATTCGGGAAAATAAACTCTGCTGAAATGGACAACATAATTGTGATCGAGAAGAGAAATATGAGAAACTGACTGAAATTCGTATATAAAAATTGTATCTTTTATTTTAAGATGAATGCAACACAATTGCATTTCACAAAACAAAACATAAGGCCCGCGTGAAAAATATGCTCCTCATATTTTCATTAAAAAAATTCAGTTGCCTAGACCGAGATTCGAACCCGGTCCTCTTTCATGCAAAAAGAGCATGTAATCCATGGACCATAGGCTTTCAGTAAGAAAATAGTCAGACGCAAACCGAATTCCTTTAAATTTAGAATTTTCGTTAGGGATTAAAATCATTAATAAAACAATTAATCGTTACCAATTTCAATTATAGCTACGCAATTAAATCAAGATTTTTTATTTCGTAAGTAATATATTTATAATAATCGAACTGGACATGTTTAAGAACAGTATATATTTTAATACAATAACTATTTTTTTGTTTAATTGCAGTGCATGCAAACAAGAATATTGATATTAAATGACGTGGTGTAAATGTCCTTTACAAACCATGTTTGTTAGAATATAATGTTGTTATCTAATTAAAATAATACAGTTATAAAAATTCATTTCTCCTAAATCATTTAGGCAACATTTTTAAAACTCTTGAAATATTGACAATGATGTAAAGCATATTCATCATTATCTTTGTAAAGTTAAGAAAAATCCTTATCGTTTATCTATAAAAGATATAAAGCTCAAATAAAATGCTGAAAATGTTGATAATTGTTATACGGTCTCTATTTTGTTGTGAAATAAACATAATTTGTGTACACTCAGGGAAGATGTGTTATGTTGAAAACGCTTCACACTATAGGTAAACACAGTATCAATACTTAGTGTCATAAAAAAACTTGCAGTTTTTAAAAACCCGGCCAGTAATGCAACTTGCCAAACATAGTTTGTGCATTTTTGTATTCAAATTAGACATATTTAGTAACGAAATACTTGATTTAAATCAATTTCTGCAATAAAAATATTTTACCTAAAGATGAGCATAGTATATAATTTAAACAATCGGATATTTGTTATTCGCAATTTACAATAGTTGAATATTCATTTAGAAAAATATGACAAGTGTACGATAATTCTTTCATGGCAAAGCACGGTTGAAAGAGTTAAGTAATTGAAAGTAATTTCATGTTCATTTCCGTTAGACAATTATGTTATACGCCAGTCTGATATGACATAAAAAAATTATTGTTAGGGTTTTACATCGTTTCTGATGAAAATAATACATAGCTTAAAAGCTAAATATATGTTCAATTAAACATTTAACGGAAGGAAGATTTCATCCAATACAATATTTTTCAATAATAAACAATAATCAAAGTTTCGATGAAATGTATAAACAAGAGGGCCATGATGGCCCTAGATCGCTCCCCTGACCCATCAGCCAAATCCGAGCAATGTATGCATCCTGACCAAGTTTGATGACAATGGAGTCAAAAATGTGACTTCTAGTGTGTTAACATGTTTTTATTTTCAATATTTTGGCGGTGTGACATAGATTTTGACCGGATATAACCCATATTCGAACTTGACCTAGAAATCATAAAATTAACCTTCCCGACAAATTTCAAGAAATTTTAGATCAAAACTGCAACCACTAAAGTGGTAACAAGATTTTTCTATTTTTAGCTCCTGTGACCTAGTTTTTGGACCGGAGATGACCGATCTTCAGAGTTGACCTAGAAATCATCAAAACAACCTTCCTGACAAATTTCAAGAATATTTTGATCAAAAATGCAGCCATAAATTGTTTCTATTTTTAGCTCATGGGACTTAGTTTTTAACCGGAGATAACCCATATTCCAACTTGACCTAGAAATAATAAAACAACATTTCTGACTAATTTCCAGAATATTTGGACCAAAAATGCAGCAACTAAAGTGTTAGCAAGATTTTTATATTTTTAGCTCCTGTGACTTATTTTTAACCCGAGATGACCCATATTCAAACTTGACCTAGAAATAATCAAAACAATCTTCCTGACAAATTTCCAGAATATTTGGATCAAAACTGCAGCCACAAGAGTGTTAACAAGATTTTTCTATTTTTAGGTCCTGCGACCTAGTTTTTAACCGGAGATGACCCATCTTCAAAGCTGACCTACAAATCATCAAAAGAACCTTTCTGACAAAATTTCCAGAATATTTGGATCAAAACTGCAGCCACAAGAGTGTTAAGAAGATTTTTCTATTTTTAACTCCTGTGACATAGTTTTTAACCCGAGATGACCCATCTTCCACGTCGATTTGTCGAATTTGACCTAGAAATTATCAAAACAACCTTTCTTACTGATTTCTAGGGAATTTGGGTTAAAACTGCAGCCACTATCTAGTGTGTTAACAAGCTTTTTCTATTTTTAGCTCCTGTGACATAGTTTTTAACCCGAGATGACCCATCTTCCACGTCGATTTGTATTTCATTGGGACAAACATTCTGACAAAGTTTGATGATGATCCAATCAAAACTGTGACTGCTAGACTGTTAACAACCCAATTGTTGACGATGCACGACGACGGACGCCGGACATAGTCCCATCACTATCACTTCGTGGTCAGGTGAGCTAAAAAGTGAAAAGCATTTATATCAAATAGGAATGTTTCAATTTAATTCTTTTTTTTTTGCAGACTATTCCATTTAAAGTTATCACTTGATAGATACAAAATTTTATCATCAAAAAGCTTAAAAAATCCATGATCATTGCTAATAATTTAACAGCAAATTAATAACCATTATAACTGATAAAAATAATCATCAAGATACAGTTTGAGCGTTACACTTCAAGCTTAGCATTAAAGGGTTTATTTTCCACATATGTGTGCCTTGATGATTTATAGGTTTTGCGTCTTAATGTTATCAGCCGTAAAAAAGTTTATTCTGCTATCGAAAAGTATTAAAAACAATTACGTTGATTAATTGCATCTCATTGAATGTCTTTTATATTCAGGTTGTACTGACATTAAAGTTAAAGCATCCCCATTTTGCTTATAAATGAGCAGAAATTAGATAATTTACCATATTTGAAGCAAACATTCAAAGAAAACATTGTGGTTTCTCCTATTTATTAATATTTGACTTAATATGTACCAAGCCTACACATATAATGGGAGAGACAAGAGACGAAAACTTAAAAATTCAATTTGTCAAGGTTTAGATAAAATCATCAAGTAAGTTTCATAAAAAAGACTTTACTTAAATGACATTTGAAATTAATTGTAAATTCTTGATATGTCTGATGTCTGTTGGAACACCCGAGAAATTTGTTACAAAAGTCAAATGCAAATGAAAATGCAAATACTCTATAAAATATTATACTTATTTGTTGTAATAGATATTTGTTGTAATATATATTTAAACATTTCTTTAAGTCAAAATTTTTATTCAAATTATATAAACCGTTACCACTGAATATGAGTATTCAACAATTGTCAATTGTGTTTGTGAACAAAAAAACCTATTGTTGTTTTTCGTTTTGGATTTCACGAAGTTCCAAAGCAGGAAATCAGTTTCCGAATGACGAGGGAAAAAATATATTGTTATACCTAGACAATTAGTATATACTTTTACAGCATTTACAGTCTGACTTCCGAAATATACTTGCTTTGACTATTACTTTGGAGGATAAATCGAATTTAAAAGTTCAAATAAGAGCTGATATCTACGTCGTAACATATGCATATCATTGGGTCGAAGATTGTTCAGTTTGCTCACTTCTGATTACGCAAATATGAACAAAATACCGAAGTTTTATATGTACAAAGTACTTAATGATCCGGGACAGACAGCGCTTTCTAAAGAGCGCACAAACGAAAAACTAGATTAGCCTGGCTGAAATTCTGTAAATAAGTCATCTGTTCCTATCGTTGGTAATGCACAGTTTGGAAATCATCACTTACTTCAAGCTGTTTGTATCCAGCAGGTTCCTTTAAAAAATAAATTACAGCTTAATAATGTAACGATCAGTGTTGCATGATAAGGTTTATTTAATAAATGACTCACTGCGGTTTCACGAAGTTAATATTTGAAAATCAAACGTATTAACGAGAGGTTGGTAGAACAAATCTTTGCAAATACAACACATACATAGTTTTGTTTTTGTATTGATTATAAATTATTTTTTAATTAAAAAGAATAGTTTTGTTCTCGTTATATTCACGGCAGTTTACGGTATTTCTAATAGGGGCACAATGATCGCTTGCCTTTAGATCCGGAATTAATGAAAAATGTTTAAAAACTACACTAAGTTGTATGCAGATTTTGAAACTATTTCGAAAACAAACAGACAAATGTTTAGTTTTTCAAAGTCAGACACTAATCCTTATGTCAGGTCGTTCGTACTTTATAGTTCTGTTATTGAGAAGAAAGATGAGTCACAGGAAAAAATGAGTATGTTTAAGTAGTTTCGACTTTATATGAATACAAGTGCATCTATTGAAGTAAGGCTGCATAATCCGTTATAAGACGTGAGCTTAAAATCGCAAAATAGAACTTTTTCAAAATACCTTGCTTTTGTTTTCTTGTTTTTTATTTGGAACAGAAGTCAAACAGAATTTTATCCCCCTCTTAAACTCAAATAAATGTGTGTTCATGCACATTCCTTTTTGTTAAATTTATTTAATTTAGTGTAAAAGTATGTAATTGAATGTACATGAACTTATTTAACTGATTGTTTACTACCAAAGTCACTTATTTACTTCTTATATCGTTCCATAAGTGCTTTTGTTATGCGCAATAAGGATGTTTTGTTATGCACTTGTCAATTGTAACCATAGCTTCCCACTCTTACTTAAATACGGTAAATGCGGAGAAAGATGAATATAAAAATAATCTTCGTTAAAGAATCGGATACAATTTTGGCACTAGAACAAAATCAATGCATTGACCTAGCAGCAAGACCGACGACTAGTGAAACACCATGTTCATGACCTGACATGGTAATATGATTGAGATGATTTTGCCTTTAAAATGTCATCGTTGATTTATTATAGTAAGTATGGCAAACCTTTCTATATATTTCATCTTTAAAGTGAAATGATCTGTAGTGGAAGGTCTTTTACACAATGAAACATTATGTTGATAGCTTGTAGTATTAAACAAATCCTTGAAAAAATAACACACAGAAGTTGTTGGCAAATGCCAGATAAAAGATCCGGTATTACATACATTTTTATAGCAGATAATAAAATGTTGTAGAACAAAATATAATTATTATTATTCAGAAATATTTAATAAATCTTTATCAAGAGTTATTGTCAGGCAACATTTTATAAGAATATTCAAATAATATATTTCCATTGTCTTTATTAATTTTGAAACATTAATGGAAAGTGTGCCAATTGTATATCTGTCAACTTAAATACATTCCATAACATAACCTCTGCATATTTAGGTTCAAGTCCGATACCAAACATACTATTTCATTTTAACACCTGTAATAGTGCTTTTCTGTGTCACTATATCTGCCTAAGATGTTTAATATTTGCAGATACCGTTATATGTACATATATAGCAGGTATACAGAGTGAAAATCGTAATGTATAGAATAGTCTCAATAACTATAGTACTTGTTTGTTAACAATGTAACTTTATTCTATCAACAGAAAGGAGAAGATTTGTAGCTAAATGTTGTTTGCTTTTTGTTGTGGTTGTTTTTTTTTTGTTGTTTTTTTTTGTGATTTTTTTTGTCTGTTGGGGGATTACTTACATTTATTGCGAACCTGTGCAATATCATTGTATTCAAGAAGAAAATGTTCGACAGTTAAATATTCATTGCAAACTGTACAAAATGGAGCATCGGCTCCTGTTCTAGGATGACAGTGTATAAATGTGGCGAGCGTTTCACTAACATTCCGTAAGTTTTATGTTAATTTGGACTTACGCAAAACGTTAATTTACGTTAAATGCGTTTCACAAAATAGAGCGTGCAATATACACCAGTTATAAGTGAGCGTAACTTTACGTTTAAACTAGCTAAGAAAGTTTAGTGAAACACAAATAAATACTCGTACGTAAGTTCTCCTTAGTACGCAAAAAATACTCGAGTTACGATAACGTATGTACGTTAGTGAAACGCACCCCTGGTATGTCCGATTTGAGACAGTTAAGAGGAGATAAAAATGGTGGTTTAATAAAAACAGGGGTTTCTATCACAAAGTTTGATAAATACAGCTTTGTAACTATCTGATTTCCGTTTAGATTACATTAGTTTACACAGGTTTAAAACGACAAGGCTGCTGGTTGAGGTTAAACTGAATCTTTAGCTACAACATATTTTTTAATTTCCCAGTATTCCTTTGCGCCTTGGGATACAATATAATTTTACTAACTCGACTGTCAACCTTTTTATGACTTAAACTAACTTATGCGATTTTGTGCAGAATTTCAGCTATGAACACTTTAAAAGAACGATCATAATTTCGTAACCAAGCTGTCTTGTTAATTACTGATCTTTAAAACCAAATTTTGAAATGACCAATGAAAATTCTATTTATATTCAGTTTTTCCCTGTACATTTAATAGGAAGTCAAACATTTTTTTCGGGATGGGGGGACTTCGGCCGTAAACCTCCACAGTATTTAACTGTGACAATGTATAATTTGACAAAACATTAAGCCTTGTTGGAATGTACGTATATGGGCGTGAGCTTAAATTATGGTATAGGGCAAGCCGAAATATATTCATTCTGTACTTTTTAACAATGCAAATTTAGCGTAATTGTGTCCTGAAAATATCAAATCCTAGAAAGCAGAGGCCTACACTGTCGTTCTGATTATCAATGTACTGGTTCTACATGTTTACACATTTTATAGTTTTATTAAGACGATATAAAACAATCATTTTTCAGTTAAGAAATTGAATGATTGAAACTCTTTTGAGGACTTTTAGAAAAAAACAAACAACAGATTATCAATCGAACGAAACATTGTCAAGTATAATAAAATTGTGTTTTGAAGACAACAATTAGGTCTGAATGGTAATATCACATGTTAATACTCTCATACCTTATGGTGTCAAATCGATATGCACTTAAAAACTGCGTGTCTTTGAGAAAATGAGACGACACTTCTTTTGATTTCATATCGTTATGTTTCATTAATTCTTTCATTTAAGTTAGAGTAAAATGTGATATCTAGTTACCGTTAGAGACGAAAGCATTTGTTAGGTTAATAAATAATATATTTTAATTATGAACGATCTAAAACTCATTAAATACAGAAAATATGTTTTCAATAAGCTATGAAAGCAATATAAAAGAGATTAAAATATGAAAATGTCACGACCTTTTGACATTTTATAGACACTAATCAAGTTTTCAAAAGTAATTTCTTGAAAATATCCGTTATAATATCTTTCTAGTTTTGTTTATGCTTGGCCTCTGATAAGAATGGGGTTGTT
Organism: Ruditapes philippinarum; assembly: GCF_026571515.1. Classification (NCBI taxonomy): domain Eukaryota; kingdom Metazoa; phylum Mollusca; class Bivalvia; order Venerida; family Veneridae; genus Ruditapes; species Ruditapes philippinarum. Next base: position 147,878 of record NW_026865277.1, read on the forward strand.
ACCTCAGAGAAATCACATGTGTATACAGTGAACATCTAAATACCGAAGTCCTCTGAATATCGGTCGATTATAAAAAAAAACCCAGTTTTTTTAAAAATCCGTGTACATCAAAAGTAAAAAAATCGTTCTAGTTTTACCGAAATGTGTTCGTTAGATGTGTTTCAGGACCATTTATCGTACAAAACGTTTAATGGTTGAAATCTAGCAATATATATTTCGTATGTTATTTATTAAAATAATGATGTTTTTACAGAAAGTAATTCAATCAGATATTTCAAGAATGTTAATGTGAAAGATGTAAAATTACAGCGCGACTCAAAAAGAATAATTACATTCTATACAGGTTCAGTCAAGTACACGACCATTAGAGAGTTACCTAGTGATAGACACATAAAAAGATGAATTACATAGCTCATGCAAAAAAGTTCTCACGTTTAAAACACTTTCAGATTGATCTTATGTACGAAATAGCAAGGCAGAATGTTGAAAGTGACTCAGCAACGACTCTTTGTGTGTATTGATGTCCATGTTTTAAACTATACTCTTATGCATTTGTCTCAGATAACGCATCAACGGCATTATTTGTATTTACCTGTATTTAATACAGTTTTGATAATCCTGATTTAAACAATGAGATTAAATATATTTCTAAAAATGTTAGAAAAGCGGTGCATTTTTGTTCATCGATAAGTAGAACAGGTAATCGTAAAATTAACTACATAGTATTTATCAAAGATCTATATGTAACAGGGAAATCTGTAGTTATAGTTTCAGATAAAATATTTTCAGGAATAGAAGATTCGAATTGATTAGAAAAGGACTTATGTGTTTTATTACACTTTAAAGATGTGTATTAAGTTTATTGAATTATACTAAATGTATGAGACTGCAAACCAAACAAAAAAATTGTTAGGTTAAATTCCTTCTTTAAATATATGATATGCATTATATACCGATATCAGAGTAAATGTAAATGTACAGAAAAAATATTCCTTTTGCTTATTTTTTATTGCTTATTTAACAGGAAAAAATAAATAAAAGTAGTTTAATACATAGTGAAGTTTATATAGAAAATAATGGACTCATTTTGATAAACACGTGACATTTTTTTTATTTTCGTATAATAAGATAAATAAGCAGAACTGTAACACATAAATAAATTAGAGGATTGAAATAATTTACTAAACCTTTTTTGTTTAAAATGCTGTATTCCTGGACATCAAATAAAATTGTCTAGTTTTTTCAATTGTCTATAATTCGAAATGTTAGATAAAAGAGATGTGTTGTTTAAACTTGTACAGATTATCACCTTAACTACTGGTTAATTTTAGGAAGCTGACCCTGAAATAAAACATAAAAGTTGCAAGTACCTGCTTTCCCGATACTAAAATAAATAGTATATATATTCCACATTTGCTTGTGTTGTCGCGGAGACAAAAATATATTCTTCAAGAATTTAAATTTGTTTTATTTTTGAAATTCCTATCTTTAGCTAAGTTGATCAGATTTCAATGTTCTGTATAAGTTGTCAACAAATGAGGCTTGGGAACAGAATGAATGAAACATGTCCAAAGTATTGTTTCAAAAACAAAAGACATGACATATTATTGGTTATATAGTTGTACCAAAGAAAAACGGGGAATATAAATGTGATCCCGAGGCACAGCATTTTTTTCACGAATTATAACTTTTCAAATTATTTCTTTAACCATCTTTGTATACCAAAAATAGAAAGGAACTAAAAAAATATTATCATTTTTATTATATTAACTATTACATTCTTGGATTTCTTAAAGGTTGTTTTGTTTCTAAATTTAAAATTCACCATTTCATGTTAACTAAGGTCGGTGCTACGGGGCGTAGATGGTAGTTTGCATGAACAGGCTAAAACAGAGCCTGCAACATTTTCAATTTTGCCAAGTTGGGCTTTCTGTAGGGATTCTTTTTTCTCTATTTGTAGTTACTGACCTGATCATTTGATTCCGTAATTTTTAATGCTTTTCACGAATTTATTTCATGCAACAAGTACGGATTTTATTTTGACCATCGTCGTCAGAAATTGAAATTCATAATGTGCATACGAAGAACACCAATATCTAAAATTCTACTGCTTGTGTTGTTTTTACACAATTCTTAAAAATAGGAAGTATGTTTTAGAACAAAAATATATGCAATGTAAATGAATTATTTCCTGATAAAACAATTTGACTGAAAATCTTAGACTTGTATTTCAACAAATTTGTTATGATATACAATATTTACATTCTTATTTTGGCGCATGTGACGTCTTTTACAGTAGGTAAAGGAAATGACTGTACCCTATCTTGCTGCGAGCCTATACATTTCATTGTGTACAATGTCTTGCGATTACAAACATTAACTACTGTTCATAACTAAACTTTTCTTAAATGGCAATAGATGCATATATATTTTAACTTCAATCTTTATTCTTCACTGTGTCATTTTGTAGCCAATTTCTCGGCTGTGTTATACCTTAGTACATAAAATGTAAATATCAAACAAAGAATTATTTCAAAAACATGAATGTGTGTGCATACTTTATACTTATCTTCAGTGTTATCTTTCTAATGCTTCTTCTTATAACAAATTCTAACAGATATGTAATTAGATAATAAATCCTTCAATATAGCCGTAACTTAAAGTTAATTACATTTGATATTGTAAATACATTGTCCTTACAAATTAACGCACAGTTTTTGCATATCAAAAATGCGCACCCTTTGAGAATAGTTAACAAATCTTAATAAAAATCAAACTTTAGAAACATACATCTTCATATATTCAACACAATTAATTTGAGTATTCTTTTAAAACCTATTTTCATAACAATGTTGACTGTTGAATATACATGTTACTTATGAATTATTTAATATATTATACATATAAAAGTGTAAGAGGTTTTTATTTATTTATTTTGAAATTTAAATTGATTTATATAATGAATAAAAAATAAATTAAGAAGAATACAATTGCCATTTAAGAGTTGCTTATGTTCCTTATTAGTTTAACACCTTTTGTCTCCGTAAATAGTCAGTTACAATTTATTTTACGTATAGTCCTTTTCATGAAACTTTTCTTCTTCTTGTATTTCCCTCTCCCCTCATTTGTGTAGGCGAGTTCGTATAAATCAAATAGTAATAAATATGAAAAAAACACAATACTTTCTTTGAATGTTTTCTCCGATATGGGAAGGTTTGCGATTGCTAATCATTTACAAGCAAAATGCTGATGCACTGGATTTTATGTCAGTAAAACCTGACTATAAACGACATTCAATGAGATACAATCCATCAACGTATTTTTTTAAAATACAGTTTTTCGATAGCAAAATAAATTTTGATATCACGTTAAGGCACTTCTGTTTCACAGACTATAAATAATTAAGACACACATAATATGAAATATTGGATAACACTCTTTTTATCTTAGCATGAAGACTAATTCTAGTTTCGTTTTTGTCAGACCACTGTGCTGTTAAAGTAGTCAAGAGGGTAAAAAAGGAGAACATTGTGAGCAAATCTATTTCTTTCCGGCACTTTAAAGATATGGACAACGAGAGTTTCGCTAACAACCTTAATCAAATGACAATATGTACTGATTCTGTGGAAAATTTTGTTGACCAGTTTGAGACTGAGATCGAGAAACTCCTTAATACACATGCACCTATGAAAGAGAAAATTCAAATATGTAGAGCACCGAAGCCCTGGTTCAGTGAAAGTATTATGTCCCTGAAACGAGTGATGCGTCGATCAGAGAGACTTTGGCGCAAACATCGGCAACCCAAGGACTATGAAATTTATAAGTCCGCACTTCACAAATATCACTATGAACTTAGAAATGTGAAACAATTAACACTTAGTCAGAAGGTAATTGAATCAAAAGGTAACTCTAAAAAGCTTTATCAGTTTGTGAAAGATCTTACCGGAAGCAAGTCAGAAAACCCAATGCCACCCGTGGAAGATGAAAACACCCTTGCGGATAAATTCGCAGACCATTTTATGGACAAGATCAAGAAGATACGCGAGTCTCTGAAAGATTTTGAAAACTATAAACCTTTGGTCAAAGACGTACCACCGTTTGGATCTTTCGAAAGTCTTTCAGAGGATGAGATTAAAATGCTCATAAGTCAGTTACAAACTAAATCTTGTGAGCTTGACATTCTGCCCACCAAAGTATTGAAATCATTTCTCAATGAACTTTTGCCTGTGATTACCCAGCTTGTGAATCTTTCTCTGACGCAAGGTGTTTTTCCAGCTAAATGGAAAAAGGCAATAGTCAGGCCTCTGTTGAAAAAATCTGGTCTTGAACTCACATTTGCCAACTATCGACCCGTCAGCAACTTGTCATTCTTGTCCAAATTGATTGAAAAAGCCGCCCTTCATCGACTAAACAAACATGTAAACAAAAACGATCTCCTTCCAACGAATCAGTCGGCCTATCGTCAGTTTCACTCCTGTGAGTCAGCCCTTCTTAGACTCGTAAACGACATTCTTGATGCAATGGAGCATCAAGAGGTCACTGCACTGATAGCTCTAGATTTAAGTGCTGCTTTTGATACTGTTGACCATAACATACTGTTAAATGTTCTTGAAAGTCAATATGGCGTCTTTGGATCTGCGCTGGAATGGATAGATTCATATTTGAGGCCGCGTAGCTGTCGAGTGAGTGTTAACTCGAATGTGTCATCAGAACGGGAACTTGACTGTAGTGTCCCCCAGGGAAGCTGTTTGGGCCCTTGGCTCTACTTGACGTACGCAGGAACTATCTTTGACATTGTACCTCCCTCCATTTCCGTGCACGGATTTGCCGACGACCACGTTGCGAATAAACGTTTTAAACCATCACCTACCGCAGAAGCAAGCGCAATTCGGGACCTCCAGGACTGTGCAGTGCATATAAATGAGTGGATGAACAGCAACAAGTTAAAAATGAACAATTCAAAGACAGAGTTTATTCTTTTCGGAAGTCGTCCACAGCTGAATAAGTGTTGTTACGAGCCAGGCGTAACTAGAAAGAAAAGCCAGCAACAAACTTGTAACAATATAACAAATTTATTACAGAAAAAAAAATATTAAAGAAAAATAAAATAACAAATAACTTTACAAATACCTGAAGTCCAAATAAAAATTACAAATGTCTAGTCTGATCCTGGAATGATCCTTTTTCAATAGCACAGTTAAATCCAAGTTAAATCCAAGAACACTTTAGAATAAATTCCCACAATAAAATCCACAAGAATAATTTATAATCCAAGCTCCAATAAATCACTTAATTTCCAAGTTGAATAATACTCCAAATATATTGATGACTTAAAAGATTACTGATGACTAAAAAGGTAACTGATGACTTAAAGATAAGATTAATGAAAAATGTCTCCTTATATATATTAACTAAGAAGTTTCCAGAAAGGTCTATTATGTTCTCAAGTAATCATAATCTAGCAACTTCAACAATAAAGATCATTCCAGAAGTTTCTATCTATATATAATGCATGAGTTTTTCTACAACAGGTAAGAACCTTCTAGTACATACATGTAGTTTATGTTCTAAAAATAGAACAATGATAATATTGGAAATACCAACTGGTCAGATATAAATTATATACATGTAATATGTTGCATACATAACAGTGTAACACCAAAGAAATCAATATATGTGGTAATGTTATTGAATCACAACATTGTATACGGTATCTTGGTGCTTTTTTGGATGAGTCTCTAAATTTCAAAGATCACATTAAAAGAAAGTGTAGAACTGCTATGTTAAACTATTTCAAGATCAAGAGCATTCGAAAGTATTTGACAAAGGAAGCCGCTGAAACACTTGTTTTATCTTTAGTAATATCCCATTTAGATTATTGCAACATCATTCTATACGGCATATCTCAAAATGAATTAGCCAAACTTCAACGTATTCAAAATATGTGTGCCAAACTGGTGTTAGGTCGTTCCAAGTATGATAGTTCTAAACAGGCATTATTCGATCTGCACTGGCTTCCGATTAAAGCACGAATCAGTTTCAAGATACTGACATACATGTATAACTGTTCAGTAGGAAACGCACCATCATATTTAATAGAGCTTTTGTCTCATCAAGTGTCAAAACGAACCTTAAGATCATCTGAATCCTCAGTTGGTTGTTATGTTGTTCCTTTTAATAAGAAGAGGACTTTTTCTGACAGAGCTTTTAGCACGATAGGACCAAAATTGTGGAATGAACTACCTATTAATATGAGAAAATGTGAATCTGTTGAAATTTTCAAAAGACAACTGAAATCATTTTACTTCAAGGACTTTTTTGCACTTTTTTAAGTGACGCTGAAGGCATTGTCTGTTCCAAATTGTTTTGTGCATGTTTGTATATTTCTAGTGTTTTTTTTATTATTTTCAATGTATAATAATATAATAAAGTCTAGCCCATGTGTTATCATGTGCAGGGGTGCAGTGGTGTAGATTGTTACATGTTGGTGGGGATTGACCCAATCACTGTGACCGTCGCACTGCTGGGAGTATTGTGTATGGTAGCACTGGGAGTAGCACATATAAGGTATATAGCTGTACAACGCCATTGAATATGTATTCTATATGTAGAAATAGGCGTTAAATCAAGTTTTCAAGTTTCAAGTTTCAAATTCTCATTATAAATGGAAGTATTTATTTGAGAATATTTTGCTTTGAATTTTTTAGCGTTGATTATAATTTTATCCGACATTAAGTTTTAACTTTTATTATTGGGGGCCCCAGCTGGGCAATCCCGTTTATATACCCCATACCCTCATATCTTACATTATTATAAGCATCATATAGTTAGTCATAACCCAACATATATATATATATATATATATATATATATATATATATATATATATATATATATATATATATATATATATATATATATATATATATTATATATATATATATATATATTCACACATATCTTCACTTACGGGGCCCATATATAAGACCGAGTTGAGTGGCATTATTTCATGCAGTCAGTTTTTATATACGCCACTATATAGGCCTATAATGAACATTTCCATACAACAGAACTAAGGGGTACTAAGTTATATATATAAACTATATATTTGATTTTACCATAGGTGAAAACATATTGACCAATAACATAAAACCCCATTAAAAATATATACATTTGTGGGACATATATCATTTACTACTAAAACCGGCCTACGGGCACTATGTTAGAAGGGTAGCCTACGCCCCCATACATCGTTTTAAACATGCCAGAGTTGCGAGGCCTTATGTATGCCCCACATTAAATATACACCCCACAAGTATGGTCTCAAATAGACCGATGCCCCGTAAATGGAGGAATGTGACTGTATATATATATATATATATATATATATATATATATGTTGTATATATATATATATATATATATATATATATATAATATATATATATATATATATATATATATATATTCACACATATCTTCACTTACGGGGCCCATATATAAGACCGAGTTGAGTGGCATTATTTCATGCAGTCAGTTTTTATATACGCCACTATGTAGGCATAAAATGAACATTTCCATACAACAGAACTAAGGGGTACTAAGTTATATATATCAACTATATATTTAATTTTACCATAGGTGAAAACATATTGACTAATAACATAAAACCCCATAATAAATATATACATTTGTGGGACATATATCATTTACTACTAAAACCGGCCTACGGGCACTATGTTAGAAGGGTAGCCTACGCCCCCATTCATCGTTTTATATATATATATAAATTTGGAGAAAATAAACGTTCATGCAGTGCTAAAGTATAAATACCCAAGTACTTTCGGCGTATTATGCCTTCATCAGGGGTGTATTACATGTATAATGTGCACACAATCGAGCACAAAATCTCAATACGTGTGTACTGTATAGTATCAAAAATTGAACTGAAACATAGTCGCTAGAAAGGTAATAATATTACATCGATTATGAATAGACCGTTATTGAATGGTAATTGTGTAGTACTTTACAAAAGAGAATATAGCCTGCGGTCAATATGGCATAAACTCGGTTAAATATATCGTTTAAAAGAAAAAAATATATATAAACTAAAAAAATAAAACTTCACATATAAGGGCGTTTTGTGTTTTTATTACTATAAGTATGATGTAAGAAAATGCAAGTTACAAACAGTATGATGTTATATGAAGTGGAAATTTAGATAAGGTGAAAGTAAAACGAAGCTCTCAGGCAAGGGAAAAATAGCCCTCCCCGAAACCGCCTGATGACTAAAGTTAGGTTTTTAAGTTTGTCAAGAATGGGCGAGAATAAGTGTGTAAATTAGTCTCCTTTATTGATTCCTGATGGCTCTAGCGTATTTAGTCGGCGAATCCAGTATGTCTCGCGTGATTTCCGTGTTATATCTGACCACATTGTGTTATGTTCAATACAACAGAGGGACACGTCTTTAAAACTGTGTCCCTCAAGGTGAAAATGTTCAGCAACTGGGGATCTGTTAAATTTTCGCGTTTTCCAGTCAGAGCGGTGTAAGTTCATTCGTTTATTTAATGGAAGTTTGGTTTCACCGACATATTGTTTGTTACACACTTTGCAAGAAATAAGATAAATAACGTTAGCCGTTTTACAATTCATTATGTTTTTGAGAGATGTTTTGGCCCCTTATTTTTGAAGAGAATGTTTTTGTAAGGAGCATGACAGCACAGGTTTATTTTTATAGTTTATATATATATTTTTTCTTTTAAACGATATATTTAACCTAGTTTATGCCATATTGACCGCTGGCTATATTCTCTTTTGTAAAGTACTACACAATTACCATTCAATAACGGTCTATTCATAATCGATGTAATTTTATCACCTTTCTAGCGACTATGTTTCAGTTCAATTTTTGATACTATACAGTACACACGTATTGAGATTTTGTGCTCGATTGTGTGCACATTATACATGTAATACACCCCTGATGAAGGCATAATACGCCGAAAGTACTTGGGTATTTATACTTAGCACTGTATGAACGTTTATTTTCTCCAAATTTATTGTTTTTTTCCACGTTCTTGTATCCTTCTTTGGATCCAGTGTTTTTGAAAGGTATTTTGTAGATGCAAATATTTTTCACAAACCTATATATATATGTGTGGGTCTGTGTGCGCGCGCGCGTGTGCGTGTGTGTGTGTGTTCAAACATTTCTTGTTTGCTTTTAGAAAAAGTAAAAAGTCGAGCGTTGACCCCCGATATATTATAGAAAATATCAAACCGCAAATAATATATTGGCATTTACTTTTTTATTCATTACCAACGTTTCGTAAATAAAATAATCTATATATAATTTGAAAGATTTGTAATAATAAATATTTTCTTTTTTAATTTGCAACTTTAATTTTTTGAAATTATCATTGGCTTTTCACCTGGTACTGACCAGTCATAACTTATAAACTAAAATGAAATTGAATTCTGTTTCCAGTTACAAATAATCCTTGAAATATGCGTTATTAATGAACACTTAAAGGTATTGGAAAATGTCATGGCTTGTGATACATTTTGTAGTAACATGTTCAGTTGATTAACATGAACAGAAACAGATGTAAAGTACATCTGTGTAATAATCAAAGGTCATACAAAATTCAAAGCTCATAATTGTCCAATAGAAATATGATGCACATCTAAGCTTGGAAGAGCTTGTATTACAAAATCAATGTGTCCGTTAAGATGAATTTGTACAAGAATTAACGGATAGTAGACCGTTCATGACAAGCACATTAGCACTTGATACTCAGCAAATTCATAAGCAAACGGAGTTGTAATGTTTAAGTGATATTTTTATGTAAATGTGTCCAACATCTTTATTGTTGAAGAGACCGTGCTGTCGTACCGACTATTAAGAAGACGAGTAAGATGTTTATTTATGTTAAACTATGGGTAATTTTTTATTTAGCCAAAACAAACTCGATCAAGGCTACAACTTTTGTATTTTCTTTTCATTTTTTCTTTGATAATCTTACCTTTTCAGATTTTTATTTTGAATGGACAGAAATTGAATTTACATACTATACTTTGATCATGACCTTATCATTTTTCTACAATACTGCAATCATCTATACAATCATGAAGCATATGCCATTCCAATGTTATCTCCAAAATATGTTTCATTCATTTCCTGTGGATGTTTCTGAATTAGAAATGCTTATATGTTGAATTCTATTATGGGGCATGGACGATAGCTGTAATTTACAACTTCCGTCATTGAGCCAGCTCATTTTGTGTTCTATTTCGCCGTTTTGGTTAATTTCCATATTATTTTGTAGCAATTGGTCAATTGATACGCCGCTCCTCTGCTTTTAGTACCCTTTGATGATCTGACTCTTATATTTAATGTATCTGGGTAAAAAGTAGAAAATGACAAAAAAAGGAATTAAGAAACCTTTTAAAATTACATAGTTCTTTAGGTCATGATGTTGCTGGTCGCAACTATTGTCGCGCAATATAAATGGCATATTCGCCTTTGAAAATACATAGAATGTAGTATTATATATTGTTTGTTTCCTTGTGCAATTGATTTTACAATGTTTTACTGTATCTTTTTAAGATACATCAAAGACATGCACAAATGTGAAAGTGCAAATATTGTTTAAGTTCTCTTTTTAATTAAGCACCAGTAATAATTTAGTTATTATCACTTACACCTATATAATTGTTCATTTTTGAAAACTTTATTTAATTGCCTGCAATATGCTTAACGTTGAATGATTCATTGATTATCTATCCTTTTTTTTCTTTGTACGTGCGTTTCAGGAAAGATGTTAAAGCCTTACAATATTTCGTATTAGACAGATGTAAAAGATAATTGTCTTACGGAAATGAACAGGAAATTACTTTCAATTACTTAGCCATTACAGCCTTTTATTTGAACGGAGAAATGTTTGACTTGATTTGACAATTTAAGATTGACGCTTAATTCTTCTTACCTTTTCAATTACTTTGTCTTAAGATAAGCGTCCTAATTATTTGTATCTTAAGTATAATTAGTTCAATGTTTCATAATTCACGTATTGCTCTGAAACATAAGTTAGGTAACTAATATCTGTGTTAATAATTCAAAACGGGCTTTTAATTTTCATTTGCAAAGTCCAAGATACTAAAAGTTTTCTTTCTGTTTTTATTTTTTATGTTTAAGTGCATACTTCATCAAGTATTATGTATATATTTACGTATGATTTGCATGCAATTTAATGTAATTATGATTACATACTAAATGATAATGGCATCGCATATTTTTGTGTCATCAGTATTAGGTAAGCACCTAAATCTAACTTTTACATTTCTGTTCAAGGTTTCACAATATGAAATTGCATATTTAGGAATTGCTCTTTCGTAGTTGAAGCGTTGCTGAAATCCGGATAAATTTTCAAAACCATTTATACATGCTGAAACATTTGCATCAAATTTAAAATAGTAAAGTACTGCTTGAAAGTATATAAACACGAGTACTCGTTTTTGGAAATGTATCACTAGAATCCCATTTACTTGAGTGCTTCATAATCATATAGGTTTTTAATGAAAACTGTTTTCTGCTCTTTCAAAAGTTATTTGTGTGATAATTATTTGACTCAAATGAATAATATTCTTAACTGTGTGTTAATATCACTCATAATCATCGTTGTCGATAATGAGTTCTATAGAAATTTGTGAATGTTTCAGGAATAATTGATTGTGTTAACAAATATTTTTATATCATTTCCAAAAGTTTTCATAAATAAGTATTATTTTTGTTTATCTGATTTGTAGAACCATTGTATTTTCATAAATATGTTTTTCACGTCCTTAAATAGCAAAGTTTTGTTTACATGCACTGCTTTTGAACAAATGAATAATTTTTATATTAAACATTAAATTTTCCTGTAAACTTTAATTCTTTACAAAACGCTGCTAGAGAAATAAAAATATTGCCATTAAAGAGACTCTACTGAGTTGTGTTTTTTACTTGATAGGGTCGGAAATACTTTTCCAAAATTTGTAATGTATAATATATCAATTTGATGTAGGTATGATTGCAAATGTTCAGGTCATTCCATCAACCCGTTCTTCAAGAAATACTATTTTTATTGTTCAAAATCACCTTAAAATGAAAGGCGTAACAACACTTTTCACTCACATAGAATCCCCCCCCCCCCGAAAAAACAATCAATGTTCAAGGTCATATTCATAATTTAGATCCAGATTATAACGATGTAGATTTTGGTAATAATGACGCACTATTTCGGAAAAAAGGAGATAAACCTATATCTTAAAATGAAAATTGTTAATATTAAATTTGTATCTTTTGTTATTGCCAAGTGGAAATTTGTATGCATTTATTTTGGTAATGTAAAAAATCAATCCTTATTTCAATATCTGAAAAACAACATAGATAATGTTAATGATTATTTAAATTGAAAATAATCTAAGGTTTTGAAGTTAATGATTTTAGAAATGATATTTTGTTGTTTGAATTGAAAATATATGTATATGTCTTAGCGAAAACAACTGTATTGTTTTTTTGAAATAGTTTTAAATTGGCGTGGAATATTTATTTCAAAACATTGACGAAAGATGTTATGATAGATGACAAATTGTAAGTGCATTGTACTTTAATTAGATAAATAAGCTACACTAAATAAAGTTTTCCATAATACATAATTCTACATGTTGTACATTATTTTACTTGTAATATGAATATAAATTAAATATAATGTATATTATATATTGAGTTACTTTTTAATGAAGACAAAATTTCACAATTAATGCTGCTTTGTTTGGATGATAAGCATCTTACAAGCTCTTAATGTATTATTATAAATGTCAGATTTGGTTAATATTATTTTTTTTGTAATTTCTGGGGCTTAATGTACCTTTAATGTTTTTTTAAAGCATTGTATTGTGTCATCTATATTGCTTGTATTAAGTTATTTTTGTTCTTATTCCGTCGTAGAATTTGGCATTTTTAGTTAGCTTTTCATTTTTACATGTCTGTCTGTATACATTTATATCATTAAGAGAAATAAATTATTTATTGATTATTATATATATATAATATACACATCAATAAATATATATGGTCATTTAATGCACAAATCTGTGAAAATTTAGTAATTTAACCTTAAAAGTCAATGTCATTAGAGAGCCAAAACCAATGTAAGTTTGATAAACATAAAGGTATTGTCTTTAAGAATGTTCTGTTATAATATGAAGTCAAACCATTTAATACTAGCAAAGTTACACCAGTAAGAGCCAAAAAAAATGAAATTTTAATAATTTGACCTTAAAAGAAAATGTCGTTTATGAGTGAAGGTCAAGGTCTGTCTGGCTATTTATTGTTAAGGGTTATCCTTCAATATTATTATGTTTAAAGCCAATCCATTCAAAAATAACAAAGTTACAGCCAAAAATAGCAAAACAAATGACAATTTCAATAATTTGACCTACAAAATGTCAAGTTCATTTATGAGTAAAGGTCAAGGTCTGTCTAGTTATTTTTAAGGGATAACCTTGAAGATCATAATGTTCAAGTTTTGAGAAAATCCATTAAAAAAACAAAGTTATAGCCAATAATAGCAAGAACAAGCAAAATTTGGACATTTGACCTTGAAAATCAATGTCATTTATGGATGAAGGTCAAAGCTAGTGTGCTCTACTGAAAGGTCTGTCCCAAGGGTTGTTGTGGCCAAGAATGAAGATAATACATCAAGAACTATAAAAGTTATATTCCAGGTTCAACATGTTCAAGTTTGCGGACGGCAACGGCAACGCCGCCAGAACTATAACAATTACTCTCTTTTTTTAACAAAAGTCGAGCTAAAAAACAGGCTCAGGGCTTTTCAGTTTAACATGTAATAATGTGTTTTTATATGAAATGGAAATTTAACAAATACTGAAGAATGAAGATAAAAATATTTATGTAGATATGAAAGAAAGAAAGAAAATTAGTCCATTGTTTGAATCATTGCTTTTTAAATTATATACATAGTGTTTGAGTTGATTTTTAATGGATTAAGCTGAATAAAGTTTTAAAAAATGCAAAGGTATTTAGATGAAGTTGGATAAAATTTGATAAGTGGAGGATCCTAATAAATAAAAAATTTAAAAAGTACTCCTTGACTGTAACTGTAACAAGTGATCAAATATCTAGTAAGGTCTCAATAAAAAGGCCAATTGACTAAGGATAACTTAACTACTACAAAATTGAAAAAAAAAATCAACGAAGGGATCGTTGATGTTTTCAGTATAGTTATCCGTAGTCGCATGGCCGGATTCTTTACTTTACTAGACATTTAACAAGTTCATAAAATTACAGTCAAGGTGTACTATTTTAATATGTCAATCACGATGGACTTCCATTTATCCAAATTAATCCAACTTTATCTAAATTCCTCTGTAACTGGAAAAATTATTATCCAGCTTAATCCATTACCTTTATAATCACAGCTAAACATAGGTAAAATACAGGTAAAATCAACTCAAACAATATGTATATGATCCAAAAAGCAATGATTCAAACAATGGAAATTTTCTAATTCTCTATAAATCTTTGTTAGTTTTTACCATTTTTTATCATAAAATGCAATATATGTTAAATTTTCATTTCATGTAAACAGACATTGTAACATGTTAAAACAAAACGCCTTGGTGCACTTTTTTGCATTTCTTAACAAAAGTGTTGCTTTGGAAACATCTAAATATTGTAAAAAATACTTATTAAAATGCAGTAATATCTTCACATTTCCTTTTCTATTCATTACCAATGTTTAGGCTGGAGAGCAGTTTGTAAAGAGAATACTGTTATACGAAATTTTAAAGTTTTGTTATTATAATAATTTTGTATTTTAATTTGCAACTCTAGTTAAATTATTAGATATGATCAATGACTTTTCACCTTGTACTGACCCTTTCTTTCTCAATCCTTATTAGAGACTGAAATGGCATTTTTTAGTAATGCATTTAAATACATAAACACGACCAATCTCGATCCGGTTACTTTTATTTGATGATTATTCCATTACCGTACCTTTCCAGTTACAGTAAATCATTGATGCATGCGTTATTTATAATTGAAAAATATCATGTATCAGGAAAATGACATGTTTAGTTGATAAACAGGAAGAGAATACATCAGTCAAATAATCAAAGGTCATACAAAATTCAAAGCACATCATTATCCAATAAATGTTATGTATCTGATGTAAATCTGAGCTTGAGAGAGCTTTTATAACAAATGTAAAGTGTTCTTTAAGATGAAATTCGAAGAGCTTTTATTACAAAAGTAAAATGTTCTTTAAGATGAAATTGTTGACAAGCACATTCGTACTAGATACTCAGCAAATTCATTAGCAAACAGTGCTGTAATGTTTAAACAATTCTTTGATGTAAATACTTCCAATATTTTTATTGTTGAAGGGTTCGTATCATCGAATTAATCATGAAGCATGTGTCATTCCAATTATATAACCAAAATATGTTTCGTTTCATTCATCTGGATGTTTTTAAATTCAAAATTGCAAAATGTTTAGATGTCAAATTCTACCATGGACCGTGTACGATAGCTTGAATTTACCACTGCCGTCCATGAGCAAGCTCATTTAGTTTTCTATTATCCGTTTTGGTTAATTTCTTTTTTATTTTGTAGTAACTGATTTATACGCCGCTCCATCGCTTTTTTATACCCTCTTCAATCACCCTGTTTGTCCTGTTCCCATTTTGTAGTGCATGAGATAAAATATTGTTGTCATTGCACTTACCCTTAATGATCTAACTTTTACATTAAATGCATCTTGGTAAAAAAGTAGAAAGTGACAAAAAATGTAATGAAAGTCAGATACTTCATTCGGTCACGATGTTGCTGATCGCAGCTATTGTGAAGCAATGAATGATATATTGTCTTGTGGTTACCTTTCCTAATGCAAATTATGGTTTACGGACTCTTTATTTAAGATGCAACAAAGGCATGCAATAATGTAAAAATGAAAATATTGTTAAAGTACTCTTTTAATAAAGCACCAGTAATAATTTAAGTTATTGTCTCCACTTACACCTATATAATATTTATTATTGAAAAACTTTATTTTATTGACAGCAATGTGTTTAACATTGAATGATTAATTGATAAGCTATCTTTTTTTCTTTGTACGTGCGTTTCAGGAAAGATGTTAAAGCCTTACAATGTTTCGTATCAGACAGTTGTAAAAGATAATTGTCTAACGGAAATGAACAGGAAATTACTTTCAATTACTTAACCATTACAGCCTTTTATTTGAACAGAGAAATGTTTGACTTGATTTGACAATTTGAGATTGATGCTCTTCTAATTTTGCCATTACTTTGTTTTAAGATAAGCGTCCTAATTATTTATACCTTAAGTGTATTTAAATTCAAAGTTTCAAAATGTATAAATTACTTTAAAGATAAGTGAAATAGTTTATATTTTGTAAATAATGCGAAAAAGGTATTTTAATTTTCATTTGCAAAGTGTTTTTGTAGATACTTAAAATTGTCTTGTTTTTCGTCATGTTCAAATACTTCACAAAGCATTATGTATATATTTGCGTATAATGCGCGTTTTATTTAATGTAAGTATGATTACATACTAAATGATAAAAGCAGCTCATAGTTTGATGTAATCAGCATTAGGTGAGCACCTAAATCTATCTCTTGCATTTCCGTTCAGGGTTTCACAAGATGAAATTGTATTGTCTTCAAATAGGGGGTTTTAAGTGTTTTTCGCTCTTTAAAAAGGTATTTGAGTGATGATAATTTGACTTGAACTATTTATAATTGTTAACTGTGCGTTAATAACACTCCTTATCACCGTTGTCGGTATTGTGTTTTATAGAAATTTGTGAATGTTAATAGACACGGTCATAGTTATTTTTCTTCTATATGTTATTCCTCATCATAGGAATATAAAATTTAACTTTGTTCATAGGTTAATTTCCGTAGACACTGTCATAGTAATTCTTTTATATACCCGTGTGTGACACCATATCATAATTTATTATAATTCTTTCAAGTTAATTTTGCTTAGCTACTCTTTTAATTTGATAATCCCTGGTTAACATTTGTTTAAAGTCAAATGTTTCATAAACCATGCTGCTCATTTTAGAAAATACTATGCTTCAAAAACTTTAAAATCTATTCACTGTATACATTTGCTATACAATTTCGTCTTTTGACGTCTTACCTTTGATGTGCTGGCTTCATAACCTCAGAATATCTTTCAAAACTTTATTTATTAACTTCCGCAGTTTGTTTGCTGCCACACACATTATCTTAAATGGGGACCATACTTCGCTTTTCCTTGAATAGCACGAACGTTTCACATTAACTATTCCATAATAACCGCCCAATGAACACATCTGCGAATGGTGCGATATTTAAAATTTCATCATTGTCATTTTTAAATGTTGACTTCTAAGTAAGCTGGTGCAAGGGTCGTGAAGTAGTAACGTTCATCGAGTTGAGATTGAACATTTTCAGAATTGCCGTTTTTAAGTTCTTAAGGGATCCTTTTTCGTGGATTGTATATATGGAAATTTTGTTTCATTAACTATGTTTGCATTGGAATGGGCCTTTGTATTTGTTTTCAATTTACTATTAAGCACTTATTAAATTAGTGCTGTTCGTAGACATATGGGGTTTAAAGAGATTAAAAAGATTTAACAGATTAAAAAATATATACTATTAGTACCGTACCGGCTGAAGCGTCTCAATATAACGACGATTAGTCAACACTGATTCATTCTCAAGACATAATGTACATTTACAAAAATATGATTTGTTTTTTCGTGCTATGGCACGTATATATTTCAAACGAGCATGGTAACTTCTGAATTTTGCACGTTCTTTAATGTACAATAGGCGTTGGTTAATTAAATAACAGAGCTAGTCTGTTTTCAATTAATAAACTATGTCTCTATCGGAATAATATAAGAATGGATACACGCGTATCATATAACCGTTAATTTTATTGCGGTGATTGAAGTATGAGAATATTTTCTATAAAATTTTAAATTTTTGAAAGACAAACAATAAAAATATATCATTTTAAAGTTCTTAGCGATTTAGTATGAACATTTATATGATGACAAATAAATGTTCTAGACCAATTTGTTTCCTGTTGCATTACATTGTGATTTGTTGTCGAGTATGATACTGAATACTATCAACACAATTATTTATGGTATGACGGATCTTCCATTATGAAACAATTCATTTTTATATATCTGCACAAATATTCATTAAATTGCAAGCTGTTTCAAATGGTTTCCTCTCAAATTAGTTGTACACTCATTTATTAATAATTACGGCGTATGGTCCCGCTGTAAATTATGCGAGTGAGTAAAAGTTGGCTAAAATGAATAAAATAGAATTTTAGAAGTGATCAATGATTATCAGTCTGCGCTTCATAGACAGGTATTGTTACAGGAAACATATTCGCCAATCACGTTTTATGGTGAACCTTTACAAATATGCATTTATCGATACTATCGGGATAGTAAGAAATGAAATGTGTAAATAACGTTTTAGTTTATAAGAACTACTTTTCCATGTATAGTTTTGAGATAATTTGAACCCCTTTGGAAGTGCATCTATTGCCGAGTTGTTAAGGTCATTGACTTTAAACTTGCTCGTCACTGCTGTGGATTCAAAAAGAACTTTCGAATATGTTTATGTGAGGAAGCTCTCTACTTAGCTTACGGAACGTCGATGGTTCTATTCAGATTCCCGTTAATGTACCGAAAGGAACCAAAGTCTTCTAAAACCAGTTATGCTGAACATTTGTCATATGATATATACTGTGTTGGTGGTGACGTAAATTCCAACTAAAAATAATATATTAAACTTTTAGAATAGTATAATACTTGAACTGATAATAATTTATTTATCACTACATTTATTTATATACGAACTCTTATTGTCCTTGTATGGTGTGTACTATAACTAGAGACTTTAAATTACTGAAATAACTTTTAATTGAGCTATAAATCAACAAGGCAAGGCTACGTTCACACAATTTATTTGTTTGAGTTTCACGACATTATTAGTTGTAAGATTCTTGACAGGTTATATTGCCCTATATAAGCATATATATATATATATATATATATATATATATATTGCAAACAACCTTTTATATACGGCCATATAACATGTCAGTGAGCTTTATGAAGAATTGATAATACAGAAAACTTCTTTTTCAGAGAAACAAGAGCCGGTTGAACCGGGTGATGCTCCCCGAATAGGTTTTGGACACATGAAGGTATACCTCTTGTTGTGTCAGAGTTATGTCACAGACAAAGTTCAAAGTGTAAAAACAACCCAAATATTGAGCAGGACACATTGTCTCAATATGGTGATCATTTTTGTGAAATAGTTGTAAAATCCGACTTCAAATAACGAAGTTATGCGCCTGACATTATTTTGCTGCAAGGTCATGCTGTGACCATGACCTTCAAGGTAGTGACCCAAATGTTGCATGTGACACGTCGATTCAATATGGTGATCATCTCTGTGAAATAGTTGTTAAATCCGAATTTCAGTAACAAAGTTATGGGCCAGACACGATTTTGCTGCAAGGTCATACCGTGACCTTGACCTTCAAGGTAGAGACCCAAATGTTGCGCGCGACACAATGTTACATTGTGGTGATCATTTCTGTGAAATAGTTGTAAAATCCGACTTCAAATAATTAGTTATGTGCCGGACACAATTTTGCTGCAAGGTCATGCTGTGACCTTGACCTTCAATGTAGCGACTTTAATGTTGTGCATGACACGTCATCTTAATATGATGATCATTTCTGTGAAATACTTTTTAAATCCAACTTCAAATAGCGAAGTTATGGGCCGGACACGATTTTGCTTCAAGGTCATGCTGTGACATTGACCTTCAAGGAAGCGACCCACATGTTGCGCGCGACATATCGTCTCAATATGGTGATCATTTCTGTGGAATATTTTTTAAATCCGACTTCAATAACAAATTTATGGACCGGACACGATTTTGCTGCAAAGTCATGCTGTGACCTTGACCTTCAAAGTAGCGATCAAAATGTTGCAATATAGCGCGCGACACGTCGTCTCAATATGGTGATCATTTCTGTGAAATATTTTTAAAATTCATCTTCAAATAACAAAGTTATGGACCGGACACGATTTTGCTGCAAGGTCATGCTGTGATTTTGACCTTGAAGGAAGCGCCCCACATGTTGCGCGCGACACATCGTCTTAATATGGTGATCATTTCTGTGAAATATTTTTAAAATCAAACTTCAAATAACAAAGTAATGGACCGGACACGATTTTCAATATGGTGATCATTTCTGTGAAATATTTTTAAAATCCAATTTCAAATGACAAAGTTATGGACCGGACACGATTTTGCTGAAAGGTTATGCTGTGACCTTGACCTTCAAGGTAGCGACCCAGATGCTGCGCGCGACACGTCGTCTCAATATGGTGATCATTTCTGTGAAATATTTTTAAAATCCGACTTCAAATAATGAAGTTATGGACCGGACACGATTTTGCTGCAAGGTCATGCTGTGACCTTGACCTTCAAGGTAGCGACCTAAATGTTGCGCGCGACACGTTGTCTCAATATGGTGATCGCTTCTGTAAAATAATTTTTAAATCCGACTTCAAATAACAAAGTTATGGGCCGGACACGAATTCGAGACGTACCTACGTACGGACTGACGGACGGACAGACAACCCGACGACTATATGCTCCCCCGAAATCTTTTGGGGAGAATAAAAATGTGATTTCTTAATAAACTGACAGAAGCCATGTAAATAAAGCTTTATAAACGTATATAAACGGCTGTTTGCAATATAACCCTCGCCCAGCGGCTCGGGTCATTTTTACAAATAACATATAACCTGTCAACACTCTTTTTAACTAATAATATAACCGACCATACCGTCCCGATTAATATTATTGTTAACATAAAAACCTAAAATGGGATGAGTAAAACTCAATCTTAGAATACAGGTTTATTTCTCTTAAAGGAACTCCATCGACTTCAAAAATACATAACCGTGACTAAACTAAATATATTTTTAAAGGTTTAACGCAAATACTACGCTATGTATTGATACAGGCGTATCATGCATTTTGTATGTATTTTTCTATTCCAATGAAAATCATTCTTTAACAAAACAAAACAAAACAAAAAAAAAAACAACACAGAACATCAGAATCATCTTATAGCATCTTATACGACTGTTCCCTAATTAAGCTGTCAGTATTGTAGAAAGTTATTGTTTGACAAGATGATTTTTTTTTTTTCCCAAAAAATTAAATTTGTAAAAAACCCCTTTGGCTAAGTGTTGAAAAATGTTTCCAATCTCGTAAAAAACTTTTGGGAAAAATATTTTTTCAAAATCAATAAAGGGGTTTAATTTGTCAATTAAACTTAAAAAAAGGGGTTATTATCTTTTTTTATCTTTATTTTCCCCTTAAAGGGGTGTAACATTTTAGCCATATGATTGGTAAAAAATTTCCCAGTTTCTTTTTTTAAATTTTATATATATTTTAAATTTGGGTACATTTTCTTTACAGGGGAAATCCCATAAGTTGGTTAAAAACACCTTACGAAAAAAATAAATCATTTTTAGTAAAATTTTTTTAAATTTAAAGCTCAATAAAGGGCGTACTATTAATAGTACTTTCGGAATTGAAAAAATTAAAAATGGATTTGAAATTTTGGTATTTTTAAACCCAGATTTTTTCACATGTTATATAAATGTGGAAGCACGATCGTCTTATGTAAAAGCATAAAATAAATTGCCATTGTTGAATATATCTAAGATACTGAATCGATTATATAGAACAGATTACTGAAACTACGTGACATGATCTATCGTTCAAAGTCTTACTCTTGTTTTCGAGATTTTTTACATAAACACTTTGTAATGTGATGTCTTGTTATCGTTACCCTCTAGATGACACGAATCATTAAAGACTATGTAAGACAAACCAAACAAGTTATAATTATAACAATTTTGTCGCCTCAGCACGATTACAAATTAATTTTTACAAAACAATACAAATTCTTCATATTATATAATGTACAGAGTTTTGTTAGTAAAATAAATATACTCAGCTTTTAATTTACTAGAAAGATCGTTTAATCTTTTGCATAATTACTTAACATACGTTTTATCATGTACTTGGTACATAGTCTTAATTAAGTCTTGATTAAACTGCTGTTAAATGAATAAGTCCGATAAGAATATTTATGTATTTTAAAACTTATGATAGGAAACATATTTTTTCAACACGTTCAAATTATAATACAATATAAATAATTTCAGAAAATCTGATTTTCAAGTGTAAGTATATTCTCTTCTTGAAGCAAAGTTTTATACTAATCACATTTGATTTTTCACAAAAAAAAACAACATTTTATGAGACGTTTGGACCATTAAATCTTTTAACATCTATTTCTCTTCTTCTTTTATTTTGTTTTCTATAAACAAAGCATGTAATTTAAGAATATCACATTTTTGTGATTCAAACATATGATTTGCTGATTATATATGCATTAGA
The DNA here is from genome assembly GCF_026571515.1 of Ruditapes philippinarum. Taxonomy (NCBI): domain Eukaryota; kingdom Metazoa; phylum Mollusca; class Bivalvia; order Venerida; family Veneridae; genus Ruditapes; species Ruditapes philippinarum. Next base: position 170,480 of record NW_026865277.1, read on the forward strand.
CAGATAAAAGAAACAATTTATCCAGGTTGATGGTATGTCCTTATTTGTGTATATTCTGTAGGTTGTCTACTTATTGACGTACACACTATGGTATATAAACAGTAATGCAGGCGTCACACTGTCCCACAGGCGTCACACTGTCCCGAAATTGACACCAGATGGGAATAAGAATATGAAATTTTTAATTTCGCCCCAAAATTGGTCGATAGTCTCTCAACAGCCGAAACAAATAAAATTCCTACAGAAGGTCACGCGATTGCATCCGAGCCACAAACGATTCCTACCGAACGTCACGCGATCGTATCCAAAACACACACGAATTCACATCAAAGATGCAATTTTTTAACCCAGTAGTTCACCAGCAGGACACGCGAAGGTCACATGACATGTACACGACGTCGTATTTAGAGTACGATGCCTTCGTACGTGGTTCCCGCGGGGCGTCAATTTGCCCTTCACCTCAGGGGTGGTAAAACCCCCAAAACCAAACCCGCCAAACCGGGGCCCCCCCAAAATTTTCAGTTGAAAGAAAAGTATTGGAAGTTTAATTTAAATTCCGTTTAAACCTTTTTTTTTGGGGTTCCTTCATTTTAAATAAAATTTAAAACAATTTCCTTTCACCAAAAATCAAAATGATAAAAGGGGAAAACTTTAAATTTTTGGTAATAAGTAAAACTATTAAAATTTAGATGGGGCCCGTCCGAAACCCCAAATTTCTGCCCCGGGGTAAAATTAAATCTCGGGAAATTAGATTCCAAGGAGTTTTTAGAACGTGTGGGTTTTTAAAAAAAGCTAAATATTTTCATTACTATCAAGCTACTCAAGCAAGGCTTTCGCTTTTATAAATTACGTAAATATTTTACAAAATTTTACAATCGTAGCTTTGATTTAATCTCAAAATTCAGTAGTGATTCCAAAATGATAATAGAGATAATATTTACAAACGTGGCAAGATCTTTGGTCATTGTAATTTTTCTGTTGCCTTTACTCAAATTATTAAACTTTTAACTTTTGACCCTACTTTTTTAGATATACCGCATGCTAGGTGTTCAATACTTTAACAGTTGGTCCTTCCTTTTTTGATTACATCTGTCGGACCACATATACCGCATGCTAAGTGAACACTTTAACAGTTGGTCCTTTCCTCTTTTGCTTACATCTGGCGGACCAAGTGGGATACTTTATGATGGACAGTTCTTTATGCCCTTTGGGACTGAATTGCCTTAATGTTCGTCTTCTGCCTTGCAAAGGGTATCAGAACTGTCGATCATAGAGTATCCCACTTGGTCCGTCAGATGTAATCAAAAGAGGAAAGGACCAATTGTTAAAGTGTTGAACACTAAGCATGCGGTATATCTAAAAAGGTAAAGTCAAAACCTCCTTTGGTTAAACGTTTAATAATTTTATAAAAGGCAACAATGACTGTTACGGTATCTGTACGGCATCTGTTCGGATTATATACTTGTTTTAGTATTTGCAGAGATACATCCCCTTGACTGTTTCCGCCATGGTTTGATATTTTTTGGGCGAATTTGTCGTAATTTTTTTAATTTTAAAAAAATTCCCCCTGCGATTCGACAAATATGGGAAATGGAGAGGGCAAGGAGGTTAAAATAAATAACGGATTTGCTGTTTTTCTGCCTGCTATTTTAATTACGATGCGGGCAATGCGGCAATAATCCGGATGTAAACAGATGTATTTTTATTGCCATTTTTCGATTGTTCTCAATAGCCCGCCATTTTACGTCATGATTTAAAAGGCAATCGTATGTTTTGCAATCATATGTTTTTGACTTTAAACTTTTAAAATTGTAATTTAATTTGTTTTGATTTATTTTAGTTTTCACGGAGACTGTTGGACATAATTAAATATCGAAAAATTCAAACCAGTTCTTTTTTGTTTGTTGCCCCTTGCAATTCTCCACAATTTCTGCGTAAAACTACAACTCAGTGTTGTTTGTAATAGTGAAAACTCCGTCCATGAGTAACAGTAAACTGGTGAAGAAAAATAGAACGATCCAATTTTGCGGGACGTCCAGAATATCACATGGAGGCCAGTCATAATTTCAGACAGTAAGGCCAGGTATTTAAAGGCCCATGTTGATCATTCAGATATTTCTGATAAAATTATTTTGGTGCTATAAAAAGTGGGCGCAACAACCAGTGATAGATATTGTTGGCTGACTAGAAATTTAACTAAGCTTACAAGAGACTACGGTAAGGTGTTCATATATATTTGGACAGGTACTTGCGACCTTACTTTTTAAAGAAAACAGGTATATTTATTTGAAAAAAGGGAGATCCTGTCAACGAGCTGAAAATAAATTTTGACAAAAATTCGTACATTATGCGATGGAAGTCCTAATGTCCAGACTAACATATTTACATGTGCCCTATTATTCAATTAGCACTTTGGAAGGGTTTTAAAGGGGGCATCAGAATATTTGCATTTAAAAATGAGATTTTTAGCTTCAGAATTTTAAAACCCTTCGAAAAATAAAAAAATTGATGACAAAAATTTCCGAAAATTAGGAAAAACTATTCCCAAAACCCTTTAAAAATCTCGTTTTTAAAAAAGAAGCGGGAAAGAAAAAAGGCCGCCCGGGGAAGTTTACTCGTTTTAAAACATCTACTAAAAGATGGCATCCACCCCAAAAAAATCCCCCCAAAATTTCGTGGTTTTAAAACCCCTCCCCGCATTTTTTTTCACGTGACTGTTTTAACTGGAAAAAATTTTTGGCCGGGAATCCCCAGTCACTTTGAAAAACTGATGTTTTTGGGTGTGAACAACTTAAAGTGCATTTTTGCCCATCAAGGGTATATATTCAAGTGAACAGTGAAATATCGAAAATTAATTTTCATTTTCCCAAAACCCTTTTTAATTTAAAAAATTTTCCCTTTTCCATAAAACAAAAAAATTTAATGCACAGACCCAAAAATAAAATTTCTTTTAAATTCTTTTAGAATTTACCTATAACGCTAAAGTTTTTTAAAAAGAGGGGGGAAAGTTTTTTTATTTTTTAAAAGCACATTTAAATTTTAATTTGAACTTTTTTCCCAATTTATCAACGGTTTGGAAAACCCCAAATTTTAGCAGCAGTTTTTTTGAAATTTTAAAGTAAATTTAGCTCCCCCTTTGATATGAAAATATGAGCATATAAATGTCACTTTAAGGAATGTTTGAACTGGAAGGTTGGCAAGGAATGCCTAGCCACCTGAATCCCAAATTTTGAAAACTGGTTTTGGATATTTTAAATTGATAATTTTAATAAGCGGGGAAAGGGCACAGCTATCTTTATATATATGAATCTTTAAATTTACTGGGGTTTCAATTTTAAAATTGCCAAAAAAGGTTTCAGGGGTTTTGGGAAAAAGGGGATTTGGGGTTTTACTCTGCGATATTATTGAATGTATTGTACTCTGCAATTTTTTAAAAGGGTTTTAAAAGATACCCCAATTTTTGAAAATTTTTTGAAAAATTTGGGACAAAAATTTTTAAAAAAATTTTTTGGTGTTACTGAATTTTTAAAGTTTCCCTGATTAAGTACAATTTTTGTTTTTTTATCGATAAACGGTTTTCTGCTTTTTTTGATAGTTTTTAATATATGTTTATAGGGAAAATATTTTGGGCAGTTTTGTTAATTCCCTTTAGAAGTAAATTATTTATAGTAAAGTTAGGCATCAGTTATTAATTACAATAAAAAAGTGATTGAGTATAGCATAGAACTGTGACCCTTTAATTGTTGTTGAGTATATATTTTAGGTATAAAAATACAAACTATTGTTATGTATAGCCTAAGGTTTAAGGTCACTTTTGAAACTTTTAGTTGTAACTAATTTTTTGATTTAAAAAATTTCAATGGCCTTTTGTTGTTAAACCAATTTTTCGTTTAGCTATCATGATTTGAATTTTTTTTTTCCTGTTTTGTAAGTACAGTTCTATCAATGGCAGAAAACGCTTAACAAGATTGATACTTTAACAGAAAACATTGAGGTTATGAACAAGTTTAAGGGAGCGCCGCAAGCAAACGGAAAAGGGTTATTTTATCAAAGGTATGTTTATTTGAAAAAAGAATTTAAAAGCTGCCGTCTCGGCATGGGCGTTTTTTGTTTGGAAAATTTTCTATTTTACTGACTGGACGAAACTAATGTTTGAAGTTTTTTCGAGGTTGGCAAGAAAAATGATCTTGATTAATTATTTAAGGGATGTTAAGTTCCATTTTTTTTGGAACATTTTGTCCAATTAAATGAGTCTATGAAAATGAATTAAATAGAAATTTTTTTTCTATTTTTGAATAGTGTTTGAAATAGATCATCAGAAAAATTTTTGTACCCCAAATACTGAATAAATTAAAGGGTTGCAGTTTTTGGGAAAAAAGTCACGGGACATCTGTTTCTTTTGAAAAAAAAGTAGTTCAAAGGTTATCAAAGGGCTTCTCGTTTTACTTTACATTTTTAAAAAGGTTTTAAAAATGTTGTTGCTGAAGCAGCCGCTTTTTGGGGAAAAAAAAATTAAAATTTTTTGATGTAGAAAGTAAAGCAAAAAGGCTTTAACTTGATTTAAAATTTTAATTTTAGAAAAAAAATAGCAAGGCTGAAGCAAAAATTTTTTTGGTTTTTTAAAAACAATGGGGAACTTATGATGAGGGCAAATTCATAAAAAAAAAGTTTATTTCCCCAGCAAAAATTAGCAATTCCAAGTTACCCAGACTATACTGAGAACTATGTTAATAGTCATATGGATATTTGGCATAATTCTAATCAAAATACGGTGACAAAGGGTGTTATTTCAGATGTTAAACCTCAGATACAGCCTCCCCCTGTAATTTCTAATGTATTTTCTTCTGATCCTCAGCCAATACTAGGTACATCTGTACAACAAGAATTTCTTGTGAATCCTAGTCCATTTGGTAACAATGTTCCAAGTCTTGAATGTTCTAACTTGCAGGCAGGAACTAATGAGAATGTTACTCAACAAGCATTTGATAGTATTGTGGGCAATACAGTAGTCCCCTACCGGTCCCTCAAAAAGTTCTTTACATTGTCATACACTCCTGTGTATTGCCCATTATTAATGAATTTTTGAGGATGAAGTCTGTATTCTTTTGGAAATATCAACCACAAAGCATACTAAAATAAGTTTGTCTATATCACAGTAATGTGTTAATGGTTTCCATGCTTAGTTAAGGAAATTATGTTTATACAACCTTGGTCATATTATTACGATGTGGGATTTTAAAGTAAGTCCAATAAGGAATGAAGAAGATTGGAGTGAAAAATACCAGTTTCTCGAAAAAAAATCTAAGTTCAAGGGGGACATAATTCTGGAAATAGTCTTGCTAGAGTATTTAACCTTCTCAAAAAAATGTCGAGTGATAATAAGAAACATATATATTGAAGTTTGAAGTAGATACATTAGGAAATAAATAAGTTATTTAAAAAGACAACATTTTTTCCCCTACAAAAAATCTAAGTTCAAGGGAGGTAATCACTGATATTTTTTGTGCTTAGAGTTATAAACCTTGTCACATTATGATGTGGTTTGATGACCAGAAAACTTATATTTAAAGTTTGAAGTAAACACCTTAAGAAATAAAAGAAACATATAGTGAAAAAGCTGAAAAATTTAAATCAGAAATCTTGAAATTCAGGGCTATTTGTTGCCATAGCAACCAGAATTTTGAACATAGGAAGAAAAGAAAAATATGTCTGCATAATCTCCAGACTGCCATCTACCCATATTTTCAAGTTTCATAAAAACTATTTTCAGTACTTTTTGAGTTATTACTGGATTTCCAGTTTATGTGTTAAATTTGCCCATATTTTCAGAACTATTTGTTGCCATAGCAACCAGAATTTTCAACATAGGAAGAAAAAAAAAAGACGTGCATAATCTCCATACTGCCATCTATCCATATATCAAGTTTCATAAAAATATTTTCAGTACTTTTTGCGTTATCGCGGGATCCAGTTTTGTGGACGGACGGACTGACGGACTGACAGACTGACAGACAGACAGACAGACGGACAGACGGACAGACAGACGGACAGACGGACGGAGGGTAAACCTAAAGTCCCCTCCGGTTAAACCGGTAGGGGACTAACAAGAGCTTTTAAAACTCACCCAGTCTTTAACTGATCAGCTCATCTTAAGTCGTTTGCCCCCTCCAGAACCAAGTGTATTTGATGGTGATCCTTTAAAATATCCTGGTTGGAAGGCTGCTTTCCAAACCTTAATTGAGAAAAGGCAAATTCCGCCTTCGGAAAAAATCCATTACTTACAAAAGTACCTTAGTGCCTCTGTCAGAGAAGTTGTTGCCAATTTCTTTTTGCTTTCATCAGAAGATGCCTATGCAGATGCAAAGGCATTATTAGAACAGCGTTTTGGTGATCCTTTTGTAGTTGCCAATGCTTTTCGTGATAAGCTAGAAAAATGGCCTAGAATTCAGTCTCGTGATGGTCTAAGTTTAAGGCGCTTTTCAGACTTCTTGACTCAGTGTCATACTGCTATGGGTAGTGTAGGTTTTCTTAGTGTTTTAGATGATGAGCGGGAAAATAGGAAAATGTTGTCGAAGCTTCCCGAGTGGGTTGTTAACAAATGGAACAGGTTGGCAGTTCAGTGGAAAGAAGAACACAGGATGTTCCCACAATTTCGTGAATTTATGCGTCTTATAAGTAAAGAGGCAAAAATAGCTTGTGACCCGGTTACTTCGCTTCAGTCTTTAAAGGTTGATCGAGATCAGTTCAGTACGAGGAAAATCTAAGTCTGATAAAAGGAATTGGCCGTAAGTTCTAGTGCATTTCTTTCTTCCCGGAAGGGCCAAAAGAAAGTTACTAAAAATTTAGTATAAGTAGGGTTCCACAAAGAACAAAAAAGGGAATGTGTTATTTTTGGTAAGGGTCATGATATTAATGTCTGTAGAGATTTCTTGCTGAAATCAGTTAAGGAAAGAAAGTCTTTGTCTCGGGAGAAGGGGTTATGTTTTGGGTGTTTACATCGGGGACATGTTGCAAAGACATGTAGATATAAGAAAAGGTGTGACATTTGTAAGAAAATGCATCATACGCTTTTTCATGGGGATCAGTTAGAAAATGGGAACTCAGCTAAACAATCTAATGGGGAAGCTACCTGTAATACAAACCATAAGGAAACTGAATGTAGTACTTCCTTTGTCTCTCATACTGGTTCAGGGCAGATGAGCTCTATGATAGTTCCTGTATATATTTCTCATGAAGATTTTCCAAATAATGAGAAACTAGTTTATGCACTTTTAGATTCACAATCTGACACAACATTTGTCCTTGAAGATACTTGCAAATCCCTGGGAATATCTGGTGTTCAAGTTAATCTGTTGCTTTCTACGATGTATGCAGAAAATAAATTAGTGGAAAGTCGAAGAATTAAAGGTTTGCGAGTAAGAGGCTATCAGCAGACAGAGTTATTGTCTCTTCCAAATACATACACCAGGCAAATAATGCCTGACAAACCCAGTTCACATATCCCCACACCAGACTATGGCTAGAACTTGGCCATTCTTGAATTTTCTATTGCTTGACAAAATTGCACCATTACAGAATTGTGAAATAGGGTTACTTATTGGCTACAATTTTTTTCGTGGCTCTTTCCTGCCTCGGGATGTTGTCTCATCTGACTTAGGTGGTCCATTTGCGTTGCGAACAGATCTTGGTTGGAGTATTGTAGGTATCGTGGATAATGCTGATTATCTTAGTGATTGTGACCCAGTAGGTGTAAGTCATAGAGTAGTAGTTTGCGAGGTAGGTCAATCTTTGTCAGGGAATGATAGTGACTTAAGTGTAGATAGAGTTTTGGTATCTTTCAAGAATAAGGTTAAAGAGGTAATTAACCCTGCTGATATTGTTAGAATGATGAATCTAGAATTCAGTGAAAGAAATACTCATGATGTTACTATGTCCGTTGAAGACAAGAAGTTCCTTGAAATTCTTAAATTAGGTGTTAAACAGACAGATGGTCATTATGAAATGCCGTTGCCTTTAAAAGATAAAGAAGTTAACTTACCCGATAACAAGAACTTGGCTGTTGGTCGTTTAAACCACTTAAAACGTCGGTTGCAGAGTGACGAGCAGTTCTGTAGTCATTATTGTGTTTTTATGCAAGACATGATAAACAAGGGTTATGCAGAGAAGGTCTCAAAAAATAGATAAATACAGAATCCCTAAAGAAAGCCCAACACGGCAAAATTGAAAATGTTGCAGGCTCGGTTTGATTGAGCCTGTTCATATTGGCGGACGGTACTGGAAAGTGCAAGTTTACCGTCCACGCCCCCTAGCCACCGGCTTAAGCAGAATTCAACATTTAACATGAACTGGGTTTAAAATTTAGAATTTTGAAACATCCGCCAGATGTGTTCAATATGGCGGTTATCATGGAACCTTCAATGTGGACACGGTAGTGCCAAATTCATGAAAAGCGGCATATGGTCCCCAAAAGAAAAAAATGGCGTTGCCCTAAAACGAGAAAACAATTTGGGCCAGGCGGAACTAAAATAAAATGGAATTTTGAAAGGGGATCTGAGGTTATGAAGTCTTGATTCTAACAAAAGTGTAGTATGGTATGTACCTCATCATGGTGTTTACCATCCCAAAAAACCAGAGAAAATAAGAGTTGTGTTTGACTGTAGTGCTCAGTTTAAGGGCAAGTCTTTAAATAACTGTCTATTACAAGGCCCTGATCTTACCAATGCACTGATAGGCGTTCTTTGTAGATTTCGGAAAGAACAGGTCGCAGTGATGTGTGACATAGAGCAAATGTTTTTTTCAGTTTAGAGTAAGCCCAGATCAGCGAGATTTGTTGCGATTCCTTTGGTGGGAAAATGGCGACGCCGCCTTTCCTTGTTGTTTGATACTGATCCAGTTGCTTACCGCATGTGTGTGCATCTCTTTGGTGCGGCCTCTTCACCTGGGTGTGCTAATTTTGGACTGAAGCAGATTGCTTCAGATTATGAAGGGGAATTTGGTTCTGACATAGCAAATTTTGTAAGGCGCGACTTTTATGTAGATGATGGGTTAACATCATTGCCTTCAGACAAGGAAGCTATGAGTCTTATAAGTAGATGCACTGAAATGTTAAAAAAGGGTGGACTGCGATTACATAAGTTCCTCTCTAATTCTAAAAGTCTTCTGCAGCATGTTGCTCCTGAAGACAGAGCCAAAGGGTTTACAGATATTGATCTTCTGACTGATAATCTTCCTTTAGAAAGGGCACTGGGGGTTCAGTGGAGTATAGAGTCTGATTGTTTCCAGTTCCGCATTACATTGTCAGATAAACCTTTTACAAGGCGTGGTATTTTAGCAACTGTAAATTCTGTTTATGATCCTCTAGGATTTATCAGTCCTGTTGTGTTAGTGGGAAAACAAATCCTTCAGAGCCTTTGTTCAGATCAAGTAGATTGGGATAGTCCAATACCAGACACTTTAAGATCTAAGTGGGAACGATGGAGGTCTGAACTTGCGGGTTTAAGAAATTTAGAAGTTAAAAGGTGCTTTAAGCCTGAAGATTTTGGTACTGTAGTTGTGACAGAATTACACCACTTTTCAGATGCTTGTGTACATGGCTATGGCCAGTGTTCCTATTTAAGACTAGTCAATGACAAACAACAAGTACACTGTTCTCTTGTTATAGCAAAGTCTAGGGTTGCTCCTTTAAAGATTATTACTATTCCCAGACTTGAGTTGACTACTGCTGTTGTTTCTGTTAAGGTTAGTAGCTTGTTACAACGAGAACTAGACTTGAACAATGCTGTAGATTACTACTGGACAGATAGTAAGGTTGTTTTGGGTTATATAGCAAATGATTCTCGTCGTTTTCATGTATATGTAGCTAATCGTGTGCAGCAAATCCATAATCACTCTGATGTTTCTAAATGGAACTATGTGAATACGAAAGAGAATCCGGCAGACATGGCATCTCGAGGTGTTTCTGTATCGTCCCTTGTAAACAGTGCTACTTGGTTCTTCTGGTCCTGAATTTCTTTGGCAATCAGAAATATTGCCAATCTAGTGAGAACATACCTTTAAGCTTTCAGATGACGATTTGCGAATTGCGGAAAGTTCAGGTCTTTAACACAAGTTCTGACGTGGTTAGTTGTTATCAAATATGTGAGAACATGCAATATTTATCTGATTGGGTTCGTTTAAAAAGGGCCATAGCACTTTGCATTAAGTATATCAAAATTCTAAGACAGCTTGTGAACAAAAACAGTGAGCTCATGAACAAATAATTGTAATGAGGGTATCTCAAACCAACATGACAAAACTATTCATACAGGTAAGTCAGCTTGTTGAAGCAGAACATTTGATTATTAAGTCTGTTCAAGCAAAAGCCTTCACTGAAGAGCTAAATTTGCTGAAGGGTAGAAAGTAGTGCGCATATTGTTGATAGACAACAAGCTGTTAAAGGTCAAAAAACTATTTTCTTAAGAGTAATTCGAGTCTTTTATCGCTTGGATCCCTTTTTTTGACACTGATGGTATTCTTCGTGTAGTTGGTAGACTAAAAAATGCAGAAATGGTTACTGGATTGAAACATCCAATAATATTACCAAAAGAAAGTCATGTTACAGAATTAGTTATAAGACACTGTCATTTACGTGTTAATCATCAAGGGCGCGGAATGACAAGTAATGAGATTAGGTCTAATGGCTTTTGGATTGTTGGACTTAGTTCAGCTGTTTATAGTTTCATCAGTCGTTGTGTAACTTGTCGTAGGTTACGAGGTGGTAATCAAGTGCAAAAGATGGCAGATTTGCCTGAGGATAGGTTAGAACCTTCACCTCCCTTTACGTACAGTGGAGTTGACTATTTTGGGCCGTGGTTAATAAAAGAGGGTCGAAAAGAATTAAAACGTTACGGTGTGGTTTTTACTTGCTTGTGTTGTCGTGCTGTTCATTTAGAATCCGCTAACTCTTTAACAACCGACTCGTTTATTAATGCTTTGCGCAGATTTTTAGCTGTACGTGGTCCAGTTAGAGTGTTAAGGTCAGACAGGGGAACAAATTGTGTAGGTGCTGAACGTGAATTAGCTAATGCTTTGTCTGTAATGGATATTTCACAAGTTCATATGTTTTTGCAAAAGGAAGGTTGTGATTTTATAGAGTTTAAAATGAATGTTCCAAATGCTAGTAACATGGGTGGTGTTTGGGAACGTATGATACGTTCTGTTAGAAGCATACTATCATCATTATTGTATCATCACGGCGCTCAGCTTGATGATGAAAGTCTGCGTACATTTATGTGCGAGACGGCTGCGATTATTAACAGCCGCCCACTTTCACCTCAAAATTTGAATGATCCTTTATCTTCAGAACCTCTTACACCAAATCATTTACTTACCATGAAATCAAAAATACTGTTGCCACCTCCTGGTAAATTTTTGAAGACTGACTTGTATTCAAGAAAGCGATGGAGACGTATTCAGTATTTAGCTAACGAATTTTGGTGTAGATGGCGCAAGGAATATCTGCAAAACCTTCAAGTTCGTAATAAGTGGGTTGTTCCAAAGCGCAATTGTTGTGTAGGTGATGTTGTACTTATTATAGATGACAATCAACCAAGATGTCAGTGGCGTATGGGCAGAATTGTTGAATTGTACCCTGATTCAGATGGTCTAGTTCGTAAGGTTAGACTGTATGTTGGTACTTCAGAATTAAATAGTGAAGGGAAACGTGATACACTGTCATATTTGGATAGGCCAGTAAATAAGTTAATTGTACTTTGTGAAAATGTGTGATTCCCCGTCGAGGAGCCGTTTACTTTGTAGTAAAAAAGGGGAACTGTTCAGTGATTTCAGTTTGTTTGTTATGTTGTATGTATTATATTTTTTATGATACTGTCCTGTGAACAATTTTTGCGGATTAAATTTTTGCAATTTTGCTGATACTGTAAACTAAGTAATTTTTGCGGCTTTTATTTTTGAGAATTGGCCAAAACCGTAAAGTAATTTTGCGAGCTTGGTTTTTGCGTATTTGTATTGACTTGTTATATAAAATAATCTGCGTCAGCTTAAGAGTTCTATGTCTATTTAGGATTAATTTAGACTATTTTGCGAAAGCTGTTTTTAGTATTTTGCGTAATCTTTTTCAAAAAATAAGATTCCTTATTTTTGGGGAGCCATGTTACGGTATCTGTACGGCATCTGTTCGGATTATATACTTGTTTTAGTATTTGCAGAGTTACATCCCCTTGACTGTTTCCGCCATGGTTTGATATTTTCTTGGGCGAATTTGTCGTAATTTTTAATTTTAAATAAATTACTGCGATCGACAAATATTGGGAAATGGAGAGGCAAGGAGGTAAATAAATAACGGATTGCTGTTTTCTGCTATTTTAATTACGATGGCAATGCCAAATAATCCGGATGTAAACAGATGTATTTTATTGCATTTTTCGATTGTTCTCAATAGCCGCCATTTTACGTCATGATTTAAAAGGCAATCGTATGTTGCAATCATATGTTTTGACTTTAAACTTTTAAATTGTAATAATTTGTTTTGATTTATTTCAGTTTTCACGGAGACTGTTGGACATAATTAAATATCGAAAATTCAACAAGTCTTGTGTTTGTTGCCCTTGCAATTCTCCACAATTTCTGCGAAAACTACAACTCAGTTGTTGTAATAATGACCAAAAATCTTGCGAAGTTTGTAAATCTCCATTGAAATCATTTTTGAATCACTACTGAATTTTGAGATTAAATAAAAGTTACGATTGTTTAATTTTGTAAAATATCTCATAATTTATAAAAGCGGTAGCCCTGTTTGAGTTGCTTGCTAGCAATGAAAATATTTAGCTTATTAAAATCCTTCACGTTGCTAAAAGCTCTAGCAAATCTAATTAATTGAGATACATATATATATATATTACGTCAGATGTTGCATGCGGTACGTCTCATCTAAATGTGGATAGTTTACTATACCATAATCAAAGTTTTCACTTTAATCAAAGATTTTTGTGTGAATAAATTGCTTTAAATAGTACATTTTGTAATATGAAGAGCCAAAATAAAGTTTAAACGTAGGTTAATTACCCCCCCCCCCAATACTATTTGCAACTGAAATTTGCCGCGGTTGGCCGTGGGTTGTATATCATCCGGGGGTGAAGGTCAATTGACGAAGGCATCGTACTCAAAATACGACGTCAGGTACCTATCCTGTGACCTTCGCGTGTCTTGCTGGTAAACTTCTTTGTACAAAATTGCATTTTTGAGGTGACTTCGTGTGTGTATCGGATGCGATCGCGTGACCTTCGGTTGGAATCGTGTGTGGCTCGGATGCAATTGCGTGACCTTTTGTATGAATCGTTCTTGTTTCGGATGTTGAGAGACTGTCGACCAATTTCGGGGCTATCTTCGCACGAAATAAAAAAATTTCATACTGTATGCCCATCAGGTGTCAATTTCGGGACAGTGTGACGCCTGCATAAGGGTTGTCCATTTTCTGCCCGAACTTTATCACGACGGTTTCCACGATAAAAAAACATAATTTTTAGTATCATACTAATCCTTTCTAATTAATAAATACATACAATTTATAAGAGAAGAAACTTTGGAACGTAGATGCATCTTTAAGCTTTCTTATATTTGAAAAAATAATATAGTAATTGAAATATCAAGTTTGCCGTTATGGAGTCATAACTCGTTTCTTTCCGTTTCATTTTCACGCTTTTTGTTATAAACAATGACTTTAGAAATTAATAAAAGATCAGTTTTGAATAAAGTTATGTTCAACTTTTGCTTGTAACATGTCAATATCCTGTTATGATGTTTCTTTAAGTGTACTCCATTCTTTTTTTGTCATTAATTCTAAGAACATATAAAACAAAGCACACTATTTTAGCTACAATGATGCTTAAAAAGGCGTTTGCTATAGTTCTTACTAGTGCTATAGTTCTAACTAGTTTATACAGTTAGTAATAATATTAATAATTAATAATATATTCTTATTGATCGCGTTTAAAGGTAAAAGCTTATCAAAACACCATCAAAAACGTTCCTAAAACCACCAATGGGTGGCAAGTTTCTTGCACACGGGGTTTGAAAACACGCGGCCAGCAATCCTTACTAGTCCGACGCGATAACCACTCGGACACGCCGCAAATCAACAGTTTGTATTGCCATAAAGTCAGAACAAAAAATTTGAAAACAGTTGAATTTTGTCGGTATGTAGTTTAATTAAGTTAAATACATGTCAGCTAACATAAAAGTTTTATTAATTCGGAAGTTTTTCATATACATGTTTATACTATGTGAAAAAATTTTAGCTGCACGATTCATGTGTCATATATATGAAGAAATATATAATATTCAAAGAACATGTTTCAGTCTTTTCGTATTGTGCTTTATTACTGTCCTTTACTAAATTGAAGATTGTTACCAATGAAAAATATATCTGAAATTGTTGTGAAAGAAGTTTAATCCATTAATGTGTTCGTTTCTGTAAATTTGTCTGTGAGTATCCCCCCAGGGAGAAGCCTACAACAAAGTTCTTCTTAAAATGAAATTAAGATAGATATAACAGAAGAAACTGCATACTTTATATTCTACATGCAGCTGTTTTTATAATCATTTGTGCTTATAACGTTTTAACATTTTACAATAGATGCAAAGTTAAATTATTGTGTAACTAAATTATTCTAATCTCAATCATATAGTGTAAATGCATTACGTTCCTACATTTTGTTTTAAAAAAAAGTTATAATACTGGCTGTAAAACAAAATTAGGAGCGAGTAAGTTAACATAATAAATTAATGCAGTTCCTTTCAACTAGCTTGAATATGCAACATAACAGTACATAAAATGGATGAATTATTATTTGTGTTTTCAAACACTGCGACGTGTTAATTAAAAAGAACTGTCACGCAAGTGACGAATACCCCATAAAAGGTTTCTTAAGCATTGAAGAAAGGTATGATAAAAAGAAAAGAGAATGAAAGTAAATAATTGCTTAATATTGTGCTTGTGAAACGAAGTACTATTTATAGCAAGCTTACCACCTTGGGACATATGTCCTGGTTTGCGATACATCATTTTGATGTGGTAGACATTTATGCCAAGTGATTTTAAAATCCTTCAAAGCATGACCATGTTACATTTTGGAAACAAGTGTGTATCTCCAAACTCTTCTAATGAACATAAGTACCTTCAAACTATTAGAGTGACAATGACCCGTACATTTAATCAATGATGTTATATTTTCGATCCTTGAAAATCGTTCAGCACGACATTACTGTTGTGCTTGTGGTATTTTTAGTTTCAACTTTTCGGCATTTTCTAGTTGGGTGGTTCCAATATTCCTACTTGAATAATGTTGAATCACCCTTAGGATATGTAGCCTGCTTTTTAAATTTGTCTTTAGACGGTCTTATATGTGATACGCAGGCTTCATCACCTCTGATCCCCTATCAAAATTCCATTTTATTTAGTTCCGCCCAATGTTTTCTCGTTTAGGGCACACGCTTTTTAATACTTGGGACCATACGCCGCTTTTCATTGAATGGCACGGAAGTGTCACTTTGAAGATTCCATGACAACCGCCGTATGAACACATCTGCGGATGTTTCTAAATACAAAATTTTACTATTTCATGTTTAAATGTTGAATTCTGCTTAAGCCGGACGGTAACTTGCACTTTCCAGTACCGTCCATGAACAGGCTCAATCAAACCGAGCCTGCAACATTTTCAATTTTGCCGTGTTGGGCTTTCTTTAGGGATTCTGTATTTATCTATATTTGGAGGTAGGGGCATGGGTCTTACAACACATCGTCTTGATGTGGTAATTTAAAACTCTTGGATGCATGACAAAGTTACAGTCCAGACACGAATATGTCTCTTTTAACTTTTCTTGAAAAACCTTTTAACTGTAAGGGTGACCTTAAAGGTAGGAACATGGGTGTGGAACGCAACATGTCGTCTCCATGTGGTAGACATATATGCTACGTTATTTAAAAATCATTCCGTGCATAAAAAAGTTACATCCCAATACAAATGTGTGTACCTTTAAACTCTACTGTGGACAATGTGAAACCTCCAAACTGTAATTGTGATCTTGACCTACGACTAACGGACATGGGTCTTAAATGGAACGCATCATCATTTTGTGTTTCACTTTTGTGTCTAGTAATTTTAAAATCATTCTATGCATCACAAAGCTACAGTTTAGACACAAATGTGTGCCTTCAACCACTAAGTGTGAATTGACCTTTAAGGTTGTGATATAGGACTTAGCCGCGACATATGTGGTCGACACTTGTGCAAAGATATTTAAAAAAAAATATGAAAAACAAGATCAACAAGGAAAGGCGGCGTTCAATGAACGCAACCCCCATATGACCCAGCAACAAGAACCAACGGCAAGGAGCCCAGGCGGACCCCAAACATAAAAAGGACAGGGCAACGACACGTTAATCATTAAATGATAAATAATTTGTAACTGATTAGGAATTCAAAGAAAATAATAATAGGCCCACAAAGGGGAAGGGGACAGAAGACCGGGGGAAGGGGGGGGGGGGTAATCAAAGAAATAAAAACTAGAGGCAAAGGGGAAGATACTTACCGTAGACGAGAAAACAACAAGGGACCAAGCAAAAGTGTCACCAAAACAGTATGAAACAACATAGACATACATCTGAGGAACACAGTGGGGCGCCGCCTTGGAACGGTCAGCAGCATAATAATGACTGCTGGGGAGTTTAAACCGGTTAATGGTGCACCAAACCTCGCTCTTAGCCCCACCATGTTCCTATAAACGAGACAGTGTAAATAAAATGAATCCCCGCCAAGTGAAATTCTAACAGTTGTCATGGTTACAAAAGGTTAAATAAGTAAAACACTAAAATGATCATGTAGAAACATATAAAAGTAAACCCAATGACCATAACAAAAGTACTCAATGTCCTAAAGGAAGACAGAGCAACAAGAAAATCACCTACAAGGGCCCGACGAAGCAAGGCAGAAGACGAACGAATCCTTCAATTAACAACAAAGTTACAGTCCTGACAGGAATGTTTATTTGTACATCCTTTACATTATCAGCTTGACCTTGACCTTAATTTATTTAAAAATCCTTTGATGCATGACAAAGTTGCAGACCGGACACGAATGTGTGTACCTATAATCTCTAATTGTGATAGCGTGAACCTTCAAAATGTAAGTGTGACCTTGGCCTCTGAGGTAGGGACGTGATTCTTTAACGCGACACATCGTCTTCATGTGGTAGATATTTGTGCCAAATTATTTTAAAATTCCTCTATGCATGACAAAGAAACAGTTTGGACACGACTGTTGGGGACGGGAGAACAGGCATGAGCCTTAGCCACGACAAATCGTCTTGATTTGGTTGAAATGTGTGCCAAGATACTTTAAAATTAGATAAACAAGATCAACAAGGAAAAGGCGGCGTTCAATGAATGGAATCCTTCCATGGTTGACAAAAATGCAGTCCGTACCTTTAAACTCTATCTGTGTTAATGTGAAACTTCAAAATTATAGTGTGACCTTGACCTTTGAGGTAGGGACATATCTTTACATAAATGAAAGTTTTGGTTGCAGCTTAAGAACGTTCTTATCATTCTGTTTCAACTTTAATCCCTTTCCCTATCTTTGGCAACATCAGCAAAAATGTAAAAAAGAATGTTTTTGTTAAATACAAATGCCCCCTACGCAGATACTTTCCAATAAATAATATTTCAAAAACGGTTTTCCCAGTTCACTAACTTAAGGGCAGAAAATTGAAAATAAATGTTAGCACATTTATATAATTTGATGGAAATATTGCATTTTGTTATTGTGAAAAATATAACTAGGCATGCCATTGCTATCTGATGAAGTTAGAAAATATTTAACTGACCCATGAGGATTGATCAATATCAATGCAAGACCATGACCTGGAACCTAGTGATCCTAAGCTTAAAGTTCCACCTGAGGCATGTTCTTTCTTATTATGAGACCTTGGAAGAAATAATACAAAGGTTGTATGAGAAAAAGTGTACAAAAGCTATTGTCAATTAAAAAAGGCTGCATTGGCATACAAGTTTATTTAAAGCATTGGCGACCTTAACCAAACTTTTTCTGTATTTATCTATTTTATACACCACATTACAAGTATAAAAACAAGAAAAACGTATAAATCATATCCTCCAATACTTCAGGATCTTTAGCTAATGAAGTGCTCTACCAAACACACCTTGTTGAGGGTATGTGCACGGCAGATGGAACCAGAACAGGAGAGCTGATGCCACATTTGCTGCCAAAACTGTGTCACATAGCTATAGCCACTTTCTATAGGAAAGGGCAAACAGACTGGGTGAAGCAGTCTTTTGGCGGGAAATCACTGAATCAGTTACAAATGTCCGAAAGTATACGAGTTGAATTGCAGTCACTGTTTATCCCTGTATGATCGTACAGTAGGTTCAAATGACTGCAGTCTATGCGCTCAAGCAGGTGATGTGGTTTTTGACCATTGGTCAGTTGCGTTAAATATGATAAACAAGATCAACAAGGAAAGGCAGCGTTCAATGAACGCAACCCCCATACAACTAAGAAACAAGAACCAGTGGCAAGGAGCCCAAGCGGACCCCCAAACAAGTTTATAACACCCGATGTTGACCAAAAAATTGAGAATTTATAACCGTTCAAGTCACCGCTAAGGTTCAAAGGGATATTGCACGCTAATTCATTTATTCCTCATGAACAAAATCAATCGGAGTCTGCAATTGTCATGTTATTTGGTTGTAAGTAATGCTTCCAAGAAATTACCCTTCTTCTATATATTATTTCCTGTTTCGGCATCTTGTGACCTAATTTGTATTGGTGCGCCGCAAAACTAAACGAAAACAAAGTGATCCCCCGGAAGCATTAATCACAACAAAATTACATGAAAGTGAGTCAGTACATTACACATAGTAGGCATTTTGATTTTTGTGTTGCTGAATATAAACGATAAACTATCGATTATTATACAAAAGCGTATACAAATGAATATCTATTCCATTCTTATATACAAATATAAGAAAAGTGAGAAAAAATTTGTTGAACTGCATGTAGCATAGATGTTATTTTCCTCTTTGGTTTGACGGCGCAGGAACACAATTTAAGTCATATAGCACCAAAACAGAAAATATGTTTTTGGCTTACCACGAGTGAAAAAAAAAACTTACGGCAACACCAAGGGTCGGAAACAACCTCATTTGCTAGAGCTAAGAGATGCATAGACTCAAGTAGCTTACCCATTAAATCGCTTCTTAGATCACGCAGGGATACACGGTGGTACCAATGCGTATACACAGGTAAATATGCACCACATGTTTGCTGTATGTTTGGTACCCCATATGTTTTCCATATGTAAAGCATATGTGTTTCATGTGTTTTGAAAAACATGTGTTTAAGAACATGTGTTTTTCATATGTAAGATTAACATATGTAAACAGGACCATATGAAAAACATGTGTCAACAAACATATGTTAAACTCATGGTTATCACATGTTTTTTCATATGAATAAGTTTTCATCTGTTAAATATATGTGAACTTTCATGTGTTTTTCATATGATAAATATATGTATCATATATTCTGCAAGCTTTACAGTTTTTACAGTCTCTATAAGTTTCTAAATGATGGTACATAAATTCTTTAAATATTCTTGGTTCATGCATCTATGTGCAACTTATGGTTGTATTCATGATTTTTTTCTCACTTTGTATATGTTAGTGATTCTTTAGTGAAATTTTAACAATCAAGAACCCAAAATGAAGTGACCCGTACTGTAACGTCACCTCTAGGAGGTGTACTGCTTCATTGACTGCCGTACTGTACGAGCGTTCCGTAAAGACGGAATTTATACTTATCAAGTTATCTAAAGTTATCGCCCTTTGAAATGTTTACGACGTTTGTAATCACGTTTTGCGGATGCAGTCCAGGACTTTCCGTTACAAAAAATAAAAAAAAATAGTTTTTAAAGGCCCCCTTTGGTTTTTAAAAATTTTTAACCTGTTTTTTTTTTTATTTTATGTTTTATTTATTTAAAATTGGGGTTTTCATGTAAAATTTTTTTTTGAAAAAGAATCTTAAAATTTGCCCTTTTATTAAAATGAACTCCCGGTTTAAATTTTTTAAGGGGTTCAAAAAAAGCCAGGGTTTTTAAAGGTATTTGAAATTTGTCCGGTCAAGGTTTTTGGGCCCGAGTTACTAAAATTTTTGGTTTTTAAAAACCTAATGACTTGTTTTTTTCATTTTTTGTTTAAACATTTTTAAGACGTGTAAAATTGAAAACTTTTAGGGGTAGACTGAAATTTCTGTTTTTTGTGCGATTTTTAAATTGGGATGTTAAGGTCAAATAAATTTTGGTTCTTTTTTATTTGTTTTTTCCCGTGATTTAAATGATTGATTTTATTATATCGGGAACCCCTAAATTTTAAAACTTTTTAGCCCTCCTTTTTTTTTTTAAAAAAAGTCCCTGGAACCAAAAATAAAATTTTAAACCCCCCCCCAAGGGCCATGGAGACTTGAAAAACGATGCCCCCCAACTGAAAAACAGAAAATGAAAAAGAAAGAGTGAAAAAAAACTTTAAAAAAAAAGTTTAGAAAAAATGGGATGAAGAAAATTAGAAAAAAATAGAAAAAAAACTAATGAGGGTTTTGAAGAAAATAGAAGAGAAAAAAACTGTTTTTAAAAAAGAATTTCAGAAGAACTGACTTTTAAAAATGAAAAACTGTTTTAAAAGCGCAAAAAAAATTTAAAAATTTTTTAAAGACAAAATTTTGATATGAAAAAGGGTTTTAAGAGTATTAAAATATCTGGGGAAAAGGGAAAGGAACTGAAAAAGCCTAAAAAAGTTACAAAACGAAAAAGGGTTTTTACAAAAACTCTTTTGGGGAAAAAGGGGGTTTTGATTTGAAAAAGAATAGAAATTTAGTTTTTAAAGAAAAGTTAATTTTGTTAAACCCAAGTTTTTAGTGCCCCCCCTAGAACTTCAAAACCCAAATTTATTTAAGTGTAAAAAAACTTTAGAAAAATAAATTTAATTTGGAAGGAAAAAAAAAAAGGCGAAGCCCTTTAAGCGGGCCCAAAAACAAAACTGGAAATACGAGAAGAAAAATTGCCCCATTAAGGGAAAAAAAGGGTTCACTGAAAAAAATTAAACCTTGTTGAACTTGGGAAAAAAAGTTAAACCATAGAATTGACAAAAAATTAAAAAAATTCCTCGGGGAAAAATCTAAAATTTAAAAAATCGCAAATTTTGGGAAACAAGGGTAAAAACAGAGATATTTTTTTGGGAAAAAAAATTTCCGTAGACTTAGTGATGTATTTGGGTTTTTTTCCAAAGGGGAATTTTTTTTAATGACAAAAACCCAAAAAACCAAACTTTTCCCCTACGTGAGCCCCAAAGTTTGACGAGAATTTTTTCAAATTTTTTAAAACCCCCCAATTTTCCCAAAAAAAAAAACCCCTTTTTTTTCCCCCAACCCCCCAAAATTTTTTCCCGAATTTTTTCCCCCTGGGTTTTTCCCGTTGAAAAAAGGACCCTTTATTTATTCCCCAAAGCTTTTTAAAAACTTTTAATGATAAAACCGAAAATTTTAAAATTTTGGAAAGCCAAAAATTTTAAGAAAATTATGAATGAAATTGAAAAAGGATTCACCATCGAAGAGTTTTTGACTATTTTAAGTATCTTGGGCCCAGATTTGGGAAAAAGCAAGTCAAAACATCGCACAGTCGGGAAACCCCAATAAAAAATTTTTAAAACCCTGCCCGTTAAAAAATGGGGAAAAATTATTCGAAAATTTTGGGGCTCCCCGAAAATTATAGAAAAAACATTTTAAAACAAAGGATTTGGGAAATTTTCCCCGCATTAAAAATAAAAGTGTTTTTTTCGGACTCGCTGGTTTTTTGGGCGAGAAATCCCAATCTACAAAAAAGATGAAACGTTATAACAATTGTTTGGAAACCCCATTTTTAGTCCCCCTCAAAATGGGGTCCAAACCCAAACCCCTTTAAAAATTTTCCCCTTTCCCCCTTTTTAGAACCCAAAAGGAAAGTATGGGCCCCAAATTACAAAAAACTAACCAAAAATTTAAAATCCACCCCTTTCCAAATGGTTTTTTTTGTACCTTTTTGATGAGATTTGTAAAATTTTTAAAGATCCCCGGGGTTTTTCTGTTTTCCTTTTTTTCTTTTGGGAAAACCCAATGAAAGAAAAACCTAGTTTAAAAACAAAAATCTTAAACGTTTTGGTCCAAAAACCCAAATGTTTAATTTTCAGGGAAAATGTAACTGGGTTTTCTCTATGTACAATGTGTAGAGTTTCATGCCCAAAATTTTTTTGTCCATTTAAAATTTTAACAAAATTTACACCCCTTTTTAAAAAATTGGGATTTAAAATTTTTGCAAAGGGTTTTTGCTCAGAAACCCTAAAAGGGTTTCCCCAAAAGGGCAATAAATTTGTTTTAAAAATTGGGGTTGGGAAATTTAACAAACAACCCTTTAAAACATCACTTTTAACCCGGGCCCCTGTGACGATTGTGGGGAAATTTTAACGCCAAAACCCCCCCAGCATTTCCCCTCTTTAAGCGAAAAAAATCCCAACAACAAGGGAGTATCGTCCAAAGGGGAAGCAAACCCAGTTAAAAATATGGAAAGGGAAACACCTGGGAGTAAAAAACCCCCTTAAACCCCCCCATTTGGAAAACAAAACCCCCACCTTTTAAAAGGGAATTTCCCAAAAAAAAACCCCAAAAAGCACGGAAAAATGTACAAAACATTTTGGGTTTAAATTTTTTTGTTGGTAAATTTTTTTTTTAAAAGGGCATTGCCCTTTGTAAATATATATCCCAAAAAACCATCCCGAGTTTATAAGGTCCGGGGTACGTTTTTAAATTTTTTGATGAATTTAAAGCAAAAAGAAAATTTTGAAGTCAAAAAGTTTGATTTTTTTAAGGGAAAAGTACCAGGGGAAAGAAAAAATTTTGAAATTTAACCGGTTAAAGGATCCCTTTTGTGTAATGGGGAGAAAATATTTTAAAAATTTGACAGTTTTCATCCCCATTTAAAGGGGCCTTTTTGTAAAAACTCCCAACGATCTAAGAATTGAAAAGCAAATTTCCCGGAAATCCCCCGGTTTGGAAAAACCCCACCCCCCTAATAAATTAAAAAAACCCCCAAAAACCTTTTCCCGAATTTTCCCCCCTTTTTCCCCCGGTTGCGTTTAGGACGGGGAAAAAAAGTGGGTTCTCATAGGACGTGGAAAAGTTAAACAGAGGTGCACCCTGTTTTTTGAAAAAAAACGTAAAATCCCTGAGAAACCAGGTTTTCCCCCCCCGCTCAGCGTCAGGGTTGGGGTGGGGATCATTGGTAAGTTTGTTTGTCTCGGGACAACCACCGTACGGACTATGAAAAAACTTATGTTTTCGAAAAATGGAAAACCGTTCCCTATTTGAAACCCTGGGGTTTAATTAAAATTTAAACCCTTAAACCCTTGGGCCCCTTTACCCAAGGTTTTGGGGCTAATGACATATTTGTTCATACAAAGAATGATGATAAGCCAGGCTTATCTTTAGAAGATAAGGAGTTTCTTAAACTTATGGACACACAATTTCATAGAGATAATTCTGGTCACTGGACTGCAAACCCATTGGCCATTTCCGTACGCCCACGCATCAAAAATTACCGAACAAATCGATCAGAAAGCTTTTCGTAGGGCTAAGACCTTTTGAAAGTTTTCCGCTAAAACGAGATCAACTTACAATTGGCAGAATCAGTCTAGATTTTTTAAATGAAATCTAGCTTAAACAAAGGCTATTGCGGGAAACGTGCTTTCCCCCCCTGAAAATGAAGAAATGTATGGTAAATTCTTCCATTTATTTTGGTGTATATTACACCGAAGAAAAAGGACAAAAATTCGTATGTGTTTGGATTCGTCAAGTACAGTTTGATGGAGTGTCCCTTGAACAGCGTGCTCATGGACTGGGTTCAGAGTTTATAACAAATGAGCCTGACTGGAATACTGTGAGAATTTTAGAAAAAAGAATTTTGAAAAAAGCGTATCTGGGGATATAACAGATTTTTTTTACAATTCCGGGTTTTATGAAAACCCCATTGCAATTACTTTTCGGGTTTTTGGTTTTTGAAAACAAAGACCTTTAATTTAAAACCCCCCCAAAATTTAAAATTTTTCGCATGTGCCCTGCATTTTTTTGGAAAAAGCCCCTAACCCATTTGGGAAAAATTGGGCCCCCCAACAAACAGCCCAAAAAAGCTGCCCGAAACCTAAAAGGTGAAAACTTTTGTTTGATTTTTTGTAAAGACTTTCCTTTTGTTTTATGAAAGGGTTTTTTTTTCCCTTTACTTCACACAGAAAGAGAAGCTGTTAAACGTTTTTGGGCTAACACCAAAAGAAGGGGTCTAAAAAGAAGAAAAGGGAAAACTAAAAGGGTTTATAAAAATGGTTGGTTTAAAAAGTTTTAAAAGGGTTTTGGGGAAAAATTTTGTGAAAGGGAAGATCAGCTTTAAAAAATATCCCAAAACTAAAAATTTTTCCCCGGGACATAAAAAAAGCCTAGGAAATTTAAATTGGAGGGCTTTTATTTTGAAATTTTATTCACATTTTCCCGCTTGAAAAAGAGATTTAAAAACCAACATATACCTTTAAAAAAATGTCTCCAAAAAAATTTATCAAAGCCTTTTCGAAACCATTAGGCCTTTTTTCCCCCTTTTTACGATTAAATGGGAAAATATTGCTACGAGATATCACGACAGTGTTTAGGATTTGGGGAAACCATTTTCTGACTATTTTGCACAAGAAGTTGGGTTTTTCCCGGGTTCCAAAATCCCCCAAGATTTTCCAATACTTAGGGTCCCCAAAAAAACCTATTTTTTTCCTAATGGTTTAAAATTTTTTCCCCGGAAGGGGAAAACCATTTTATTCTGTTTAAAGCTTTCCCCGAGAAAGCTTTTTTCTAGTTTGCATAATTTTAAACCCTTGGAAAGAAATCCAATTTTTGGATTATTTTTCGGTAAAAACCAAAGGTTTGCACCCAAAAATGGACAACTATACCCCGATTAAACTGTGGGGCAGCTTTTTTTGGGGGTGGAAATTTTCTTTAAATTTTGTGAAGAAATTTTTCCATTTCACCTGAAAAATATAACATTACCACCCCTGACAGTAAAATTGTCTTGGTACTTAAATAATTTAAAAACCGAAGATTTTTATTCTTGTAGAAAATTTGAGTTTCCCGAATTCCTTAAATTTTCCCAAATCATTCAAAAAGGAAATACGTTTGAAACAGAATAAAAAATCCCCGGCCCGATGAAAAATACCCGGGGGTTTTTTAAAAACCTTCCCGGGAAATGGTGCCCCCTCTAAAAGGTTGTCGGGGGGGTACCTTTTGTTTTCAAAAACCAGAATCCTTTTTTCCCAGCAATAGGGCCCACAAAAACCTAATGAGGATGTTTTAAAATTCGATCCCCGGTGAAAAAGGGAATAAAAAATGAAAGGGGAAATTTGGAATAAATCGCTTTTTTAAAAAATTTTTCAACTTGGAAGAGAAATTTTTTAAATTTTTATATTTACTCCTTGAAATTTTGGGCAGGCGTTTTTAAAAAAGGGATACTTTTTAAGTAGTGGAAAAATTGTAGTCACAATTTCCCCCCCTAGCGGAAAAATTTATTTCCCAAAAATTTCATTATCCAAAAAAGTTTCAAAAGGAGATATTTTTCCACAAGGAAATATCATGTTTGAAATCTTTACAAAAAGTTACCTTAAAAAAAAGTAATGTGTTGGAAACTTTTTCCCCCATTTATTAAAAAAAATGAAAAAATTCTCCCGAGTTTGGAAAGGGAAAACTTTAAAAATTTTTCAACTTCCTAAAAGGGGGAAAAAAATCCTTTTTTCTTTTACCCCGGCGATCCCCATACAGCCCCTTTACTGGTTTGACATTTTATGAAAAAGGGCCACCACCCAAGGGGCGTTCCCCAAAAACAGAGGGGGGCCCCCTTAAAAAACCCCGGTTTAATTTTGGATAACTGGTGCAAGAGACTGAAAAGCTAACCCCCATCCCCCTCAGTTTTGCAGTTTTCCGTAAACCTCAGAGGTTTTATTTTTCCTCTTTAAATTAAAGTTTTAACTTTTCCTCTGGGTTAAATCACACCCGCTCGCCCCTTTTTTCCTCTGTTGGAGTTTGATTTTGTTTGGCCCTGGAAATTTTTTATTAAAACCCCTCGTACAAGGGGCGGAAATTTACATCCAAAAAGTTGGGCAAATTTCTTTTACTTGCTTGTCAAACCCGGCCCCTACACATTGAACTGGTAGAAGAAAAAATGTAATCAGCGTTTATTTAATGCCCTTAAAGGGCATTTAAACCCCAAATAAAAAAGGGCCGGGGCAAATTTTTTCCATCAACGAGGGAAATAAATTTTTTTGGAGTACGGGAAAATTTGGGGGTTTGAAAACTGTTTAAAAGTTGAAGACAAAAAAATTTTTCCCCAATTTCCTACACGATCTGGAAGCGTTTGGGAATTTTTTTTTCCCACCTCTTTTTTCCCCACTTTTGGGAAAAAGGTTTTTGGGGAAAATGATAGGATTTCTCGCCTATTTTTTGGGTTGGCCCATTTACTTTTGAAAAAAAAAACCAAAACCAAACCCAAACCCCAAAGGAAAGGTTTTTTTTCAAACATTTATTTGGGAGAATTTTGTGCAAATTGGGGAAAAGGGGAAACCCATCACACCTGTTTCAAACAAAAACCCCAAAAAACCCTTTTTCTTTTCCCCCCCTGTGCTTTTTTACACATAAAAATGGAATAATCCTTTTTTTAAAAGTTCTATCATTTTTTGATAATTTAAAAAAAAAATGTATAAAAAACAAGTGGGGTTTGGGTTTAAAATTTTTAACTGAATTCCCTTTCCCGGAAAAAAATTGGGGATTTTAAACTTTTTACAATTTTCAACCGCGAAAAAATCTGGAAAAAAACAATCCGAAAATTCAAGTTAGGTGATCTAGTGCTCTTAGGGGGATAAATCGGTAAAATAAAATGACTGGCCCCCTAGGATTTTTTGAAAAAGGGGTAAACCAAGGGGGAAAGAAAGGGTTTTTTAGAAAAGTTCGTAGAAGGTTATGAAAAAATGGAAAATTAAAAAATGAAATTTCCTCGTCCAATTTTTTTTGAGCTAGTTAAAAACTTCCCCCAGAGTAAAATGTTTAAAATCAGTTTAGGTTTATTTCCAGTTTTTTGGGTGTAGTTTTTGATTTTGCTTGTTGGATTTAAAAAATTGCCATTTTTGGGAAATAAAACCCTTTTTAAATTGGGTTTAAAAATAACAAAAAACTTTAGATTTTCCCCTTTTTAATTTTTTGTGATTTTTTTTTTTACAAAAAAACTTTTTCCCTTTTTAAAATTTAATTTGGAATTTTTTAAATTTACTTTAAATTTCCCCTGTTCCCCAAAAATTCAGAATTTTTTTCCAAAAGGGATGAAAATTTTTAGATTTTTATGAAAAAGTACATAAATTTTTAGAGTTTCTGACATGAAAATTGCTTTTGGTTTTTTGGGAAAAAAAAAAAAAAAAAAAAAAAAAAAAAAAAAAAAAAAAAATTTATGTAAATTTTTAAAGGTACAGTAAAATGAGGCATTTAATGGGATAGTTAGAATTTATAAAATTTTAATTCTCAAATAGTCAAAATTTTTGTAAATTACAAATTTTTTTAGCCCACATTTAGGGTTTATTTTTCCCGAAAAGGTTTTTTTGCCAATTTTTTGTAATTTATTAAAAATTGCGAGCCAAAAAAAATTTTTTTACACCTTTTTCCCCAAATTTTTTTTTGTTTTAATTTTTTGTTTTGGGAATAAATTTGTTTTAAAGTCATATAGTGAACAAATTTAAAAAAATTATATCAGGCGGGGGGTGGGAACCCTTCCCCCCTCTAGGGTTTACTGCTTTTAAATTCTTTCCGTACTGTTTCGACGTTTTTCCCTTTAAAAACGGGAATTTTATTTCTTATTTAAGTTTATCTTAAATTAGCGCCCTTTTAAAAAGTTTACGACGTTTGGGAATTTAAGTTTTTTTCGGGTGCAGTTCCCCGGAATGCCGTTCAAAAAATACAAAATAATAGTCCCCTTAAAGGCCCCCTTGGGGGGTAATTTTTAAACCCGGTTTTTTTTTTTACTTCTATGGGGTTTTTTGAAATTGTTTACAATTTTAAAATTTTTTTATAAGAACTTAATTTAGTTGTTTTAAAAGAAACTAAAGGGCAAATTTTTTTAAGGTTTTAAAAAAAAAAGCCCAAAAATTAAAGGTATAGAAATTTTCCGGTCGAAAGGTTTTGGGAGAGTTACTAAAAATTTTGGTTTTAAAAACCCATGACTGTTTTTTTTCAAATTTTAAATAACCCTTTTTATTTAAAATGTGTAAAAAATTGAAACATTTGTGTGAGAAAGATTTCTGTAATTTTGTTTTCAGTAATTGTATGTTAAAGGGGCATAATACTTAAAGGGATTTTTCCCCTTTGTATTTTTCCCGGGGGATTTACTGATTGAAATTTATTTTATACAAAGGGAAAAGTAAAGTTTAAAAACTTTTTTCATCTTTGTTTTTTAAAGTCCTGGACTTTTTATACGTACGGGGTTATCATCATTTTCATAATAGCCAAAAATAGCTATTTTTCCCCCCCTTTTTTCCCAGTTAAACGGAAAAAAAAACCCCGCATTAACATGTCACGCCCCTCTTTTTATAGGCCCCCGGTTTTTACCTTTTTTGGCAAGTAAAACCAAAAAAAAAATTTACGATTTTGGCCCCGTTTTCCTAAAAAGTTGTTTGGGGGCCTTTTTATATTGAAAATTTTTGATTCAAGGGCCTCAATCGCATTAAATCGGGCAGCAGGGCAAGTAAAATATGGGCCCGGGAAAAACGGGGTAAAAGACAAAACGTGGCCCACTCTTGTTGGTTTTCCCTTTTCTAAGAAAAAGGAAAGTTGTCAATTAAACAAATACCTGTCATTCATTTAACCTTTTATTAACTTACAAAACAAGATAACAACAAAATGAATAAAGAAGATGTTGTTTTATTGATGTTTTGTTTATTAATGCCTTATATTTCTTTAAAAGAATAATGTTTAGTGCTGAGTTTTTTTATAACTTGTGTGCTTTTTGAAAAAACCATAGGACACTGGAAAGGACGCAATTGCGGCGCATAAATGGGAAATGCGGTAAGTTACATATTTTTATCGCCTTTGAATATTTTTCATTTTGCGAGAGGTGGGTCTTTCATTCTCCTATAATTTAAATAACGGCTAACTTAAAAAATCAATCAAATTTAGGCTATATATTGTTTTATAATACCGTAAAAACGTTCGACACTTGGATTACTAAAAGATATTTAGATGTGAGCAGAAACGTTTTTAAAAAAACGCGCTACAAGATCGAAAATATTAACGCCGCAATCTGCGGGTCTCCGTTCTTCGAGTTTTCCTATTGAAAAAACCCGATTCTGATGGCCTGATATTTTTTTGCTAAAGCGCGCAAAATTTGAAATATTCTAAAAATTTCTGAGGTCATATTTTGGTCTTGGGTAGAGGGTAGAGTAATGTAAATTGTTTTTTCTTGAGATGAAATATAATCTAATGTCAAAGCTTTATTAAGATCAAATTAAAATTTCAAATTTCGTTCGGGTTTGAGAATTTCCCAAGTTTGTTTTGGCCCCGGAAAAATAAAACGCATACGTAAAAAATTTGTTATAATTGGGAATAAATAGACGCAAGACAAGTCCATCAGAACTGTAGAGCCCTTACCCTCCGGGCTCGACCACCTTCCTTGGGATCTGCAGACGCTTTAAAATTAACACGGAAAAACGTGGCGTTAACGCCTATATAAATAGTTGCTCAATAAGATTGATCAAGTTTTTGTAAAGTTCCAAAAGCAATTTTTGTTATAAAAAAAATCCTATTTTCATTTCAGTAAATAAAGAGAGGTAATAAGATTTTTTTTTCTATAAAGTCTGAGAAAATGGAATGGCATATCTTTTAAAAATACATATTATTACATTTAAAAAATTTTGCAGTTCATATATTTTAATATTTTTTAATGTTTGAAAATTGTTTTACAGGCATAATTATATTTATTTTCCTTCGTGTCTTCATAACACTTAACCTTGGAAAATTATAACGAAATATCAATGTCTCAAGTTCAACAAACCAAAACTATGGGAGCAAATTACCATTTGTAATGAAAAACATATTCATGTGAAAAGATATGTGAAAATATAAGGTCTATACCATAAATGTAACAAACATTGTCCTTTCCTTGGAGAACACTGTTTCCTACATAATAAAAACATATGTTTTCAAAGGGGGGTGTGCAACCAATGAAAAACATATGAAAATGTGTTTGCACATATGTAAAACATATGGGTTTTTTTTGAGATATCATATGTTTTACCATATTTAAAACACATACATTTAACATATGGTGCATATTTACCTGTGTACATCAATCCTTAAAGGAAACCCACAAAGGCAAGGGAGTTCTGACTCATTTCAGTTTTTGTGTTGTTGCTTTGTATTTAAAAGCGATTTCTTATCTGTTTTTTTATAGGAAAAAAATTAGAAACTGAAGTGAAAAATTAAAAAATATTCAAAGCTAAATTTCTGTGTATTCATAGCATTGTTTCTGAAAAAGTTCAAATGATATGCTACTTTTTTTTTTGGTATAAATTTTTATCATGCAAAGGTTGATATGGACTTGAAGGGAGAACTTTCTGTCATATCAACCTAGCTGATCAAATAATATCAAAGGATTTCAGGACATAAATATTCTTGGGCCTGAGTGTGTTAACAATTTAGCCAGAAATGTTAACCATATTAAGACAAATTAAAGAGAGCGCAGGATTGACCTTTCTCAGGTCAAGGTCCACATAGTCATTTTGTATCAACATCAACATTTTGTTTCCGCCTCTTTAAACCCTTTTAAAAAGGAGGGAAAAAAATTTAAATTTTTTTTTTCATTTCTTAAAAGGTGGGCGAAAAACAAATTTTGAACTTCCCTTAAATTTAAAATTTGGGGGGCCGGGGGTTTTTTGATTTATATAAAATTTGGGGTAAGGAGGTTTTGGGGTCCAGTCTGGTTTTCCCCCGTGTTCCCAAAAAGATTTTTACCTAAATAAACAAAAGATTTGAATGTCTATTTGGTTTTTTCCCCTCTGATATTTGTTTTTGAACTTTTTTTGAATGGGGGATAGTTTCCAAAGAATGGCAAATTAAAATTTAGTTTGGGGTTTTATATATTTTTAAATTTTTGTTGACTTGAATTTTTTTTCATTTTTCAGGGAAAGCATTTTTTATAAATTGTTTTTTTTTTGGGCACCCTAATACTAACATAAAAAAATAAGTAAAAAACATTTTAAAACTCCCAAAAACTCAAATACAAATTTTTCCCGGGTGGTTTTTTAAGGTAGAAAGTTGGTCCACGGAAAACGAAAAACAGTTTTTTCAAAAAAAAATTGTAAAAACATGACAAACTTTTAAAATCAGTTTCGCAAGTTTATAAATGTGAACTTGTTTCATCAACAACATTCAAAAAACCCAAATAACTTCAACATTCATGTCTTAGTAAATATCTTCTTGAAATTGTCACATTTCATAAAGAAAAATCCCACCCTCTATACGTCTGTAATTTAAGTTAACCTTTTTAGTGGCCGCGGACAGGGCATCCAGTTTTTAAGTTAATTTTTGGAAGGAAAAATCCAACTTTTTTTTTTTTGTAGCTCTGAAAATTTGGTCGATAAGGGAAAGCCCTTTCTTGAAAAGTCTTTGATTATGGTCTGTGTGATGAGAATATAGTGGGTTACAAAAAACGGTTGATCTGTGGATTCCCAAATTTATAATGTATTTTAGTTTTGGGCAATTTTAAATCTTTTTTTTTAATTTTCTTCTAATTACATTGTAGCATGTCTTGTTGTCTTTTTTATCTATTATTTCATTTAAATGATTAACCTGGTCTTAACTCTGTTCCGTTTTTATGTTTGGGGGTCCCGCCTGGCTTCCTTGGCCATTCGGTTCTTGTTGCTTGGGTCATATGGGGGTTTGCGTTCATTGAACGCGCCTTTCTGGTTGATTCTTGTTTATCCATATTTTTTGTTGATAAGGAAAAAAAATTTTTCATCTTTTATGTTTATTGGACTCAACAAGATCCTTTGGCAGATCAGTCAGCTTTTAAGTTTTGCTTGTTTAGTTTTTTTTTGTTTTTATATTTTAAACCAAGTGTGAAAATTATTTTTGGAAAAACCCTGGTCCAGAAAAAATTTTAATTTCTTAATATTTCACTTTAATGTTGAAAAAATGCTCGTGCTGAATAGCTTTCTGTGATAGAAATTGAACTTTTTCAAAATTTTCTTTTCTGGGTCGAAAATATAGGC
Source organism: Ruditapes philippinarum (assembly GCF_026571515.1). Taxonomy (NCBI): domain Eukaryota; kingdom Metazoa; phylum Mollusca; class Bivalvia; order Venerida; family Veneridae; genus Ruditapes; species Ruditapes philippinarum. Next base: position 202,908 of record NW_026865277.1, read on the forward strand.
AGTCAATTTCCAAAATTCACTTTTTTGGGAACTGAGATAAAAAAAGAAAATTGTTTAAAAGACTTTTTGAAAATTGAAAAAGCTTTAAATGATGATAGGAAAATTAAGTTGATTTTGTCAAAATTTTGAATTTTTATAGAAGATTGGTATTTAATTGTTAAATCATCTATATTCACTTTGGGGTTAACATTGTAAAAATGGTTTCATCAAAGGTAAAAAAATTATTATTGAAATTCGGTTCATTCAGGCATTGGTTTTAATATGTGGACTCGGTAAATAATTTTTAAAAATTTTTTATCAATAAGTGCAAAATTATATACTACTTTTTGGGTTTAATTTAAAAGAAAAATTTGGTTTCAAAAATTTAAGAATAAATTAAAAAATTGATAATTCGGTTTCATATAAGGATATCTGATTCCATACATGGCTACTTCGGTACCATACATTGAAGAACTGGAATCATATATTGACAAAATCAACTGCAATATATTGCTACTTCGGTTTCATGCATTGACGGTATGGTTTCATATATTGTATTTGTGGATTAATATAATTGATTACGTTTAAATAAGAAAAGAATGTGTTTTCAATTCATAATTAGTCGAAGTGAACTTTTATCCCATTGGTTACATAAATTGAAAAAGAACAATATAAGACAGCCATGGCTTTCCATAAATTCATTTGTAAAAAAGGGAATTATTGGCGACACAGGTGAGCGTCGTCGTCTCTTATGGAATGCTTTTTATTTAGGCCTATGGAAGGAGCTGTTATTATAAGCAGTTGATGTCATGTTGTGTTAATTAGTTTTATTTGATTCGTAAAAATCAAGTAAACAAATATGTTGATATATTTGTATTAAATAACTTCATGTAAAAAGCATGTGCATTGTGATATTATTTTCACGAAATTGCAGGCTCAGTTTAACAGCTTGTCCCTTAGCTTTATTGGCAATACTAAAACCCGGATTTCGAATATCGTTGTGGTCTACATTGATGCCGTATTCTTTTTCATTCATTTATATATTTTCAAATTTTCCTACAAGAAGAACGTTAACCTGCAAATGAGTATTAGGATAGGAATAGAACTGTTGTAAACGATTATCATATTGATTTTATCCATATTACGTTAATCTATTGCACATAATGATTGTTTTTACAAAGTGAACCAGTATCCGGATGTTGAAAGCTATCCGATTTTCTGCAATTAATGCTGTCACATGACCATCTAACTTTTAATGAATATTTTCTACCATTACTTTGCATGGCCTTATAAAACCGAGCCTGCAACATTTTATAATTTTGCTGTTTAAGGTGTTTGGGTTTCAGGTTTTCTCTACTTTAAGGGGAAGTAACTCATGTTTACTAAATTATTTGTTCTTTTCTGTCTAACTTAGGTATTACTTACTATTTTTGTTGTAAAAAAAATACAAGTTGTAAGGTCATCAAAAGCATAGAGGCCCTGAGGAGTGAATATTGATAGATTTTTATTTAACTGGCTTATAGACTGGATTTTTCTAGTTTGTTCATTTAGTACATACCTACAAGTATTCTGCTACAGGCATCTTCTAATCACTATGTTTAACTAAGTATTATTTTCTATGTGTTTGTATATAAATTGTTAATAAAATAACATTTGGTAAAAATGAAAGGTAGAAAATTAAAGCTATGCATATAGGTTCTCATGTTCATATATTAAAACAGAGAAAGGATAACATCCTGAAGTTATCAATTTTAGACACTTGATATATATGTAGTTAGTTAGTAAAGTCTAATGGAATGTTAAAAGAGGGACAGTATTTGTTACTGTAAGAGATATGCATTGAATGTTTAGACACTCAACTCAATCTTTATAATATGATATAGACTAGTTTGTATTTGATATTTTTTTTTTACTTTTATACTATACATTATAGTTTTCTTTCTACAAGATTATGAATTCCATCCAAGTAGCAATGTTAATAGGATGTTTTTTTTAATATGTCCCTACCTCGAAGAAGAGGGGGTATATTGCTTTGCACTTGTCGGTCCGTCGGTCCGTAGAACAAATGGTTTCCGAGTGATAACTCAAGAACCCTTAGGCCTAGGAACTTCAAACTTGGTATGGTGATTGGTCATGACCAGTAGATGACCCCTATTGATTTTGGGGTCAAGGGGTCAAAGGTCAAGGTCACATTGACCTTGTAAGCAAAAACGGTTTCCGATCAATAACTAAAGAACCCTTAAGCCTAGGAACTTCAAACTTGGTATGGTGATTGGTCATGATCAGTAGATGACCCCTATTGATTTTGGGGTCAAAGGTCAAGGTCACATTGACCTCTTAGGTAAAAACGGTTTCCGATCAATAACTAAAGAACCCATAGACCTAGGAACTTCAAACTTGGTATGGTGATTGGTCATGATGGGCAGATGACCCCTATTGATTTTGGGGTTAAGGGGTCAAAGGTCAAGGTCACATTGACCTTGTAGGTAAAAACGGTTTCTGATCAATAACTAAAGAACCCTTAGGCCTAGGGACTGCAAACTTGGTATGGTGATTGGTCATGATCAGTAGATGACCCCTATTAATTTTGGGGTCAAGGGGTCAAAGGTCAAGGTCACATTGACCTCTTAGGTAAAAATGGTTTCCGATTGATAACTCAAGAACCCTTAGGCCTAGGAACTTCAAACTTGGTATGGTGATTGATCATGACCAGCAGATGACCTCTTTTGATTTTGGGGTTAAGGGCTCAAAGGTCAAGGTCACATTGACCTTGCAGGTAAAAAACAGTTTCCGATCAATAACTTAAATCCCTTAGGCCTAGGAACTTCAAATTTGATATGGGGATTGGTCATGACCAGCAGATGACCCCTATTGATTTTTGGGTCAAGGGGTCAAAGGTCAAGGTCACATTGACCTTGTAGGTAAAAAGGGTTTCCGATCAATTAACTTAAGAATGCTTAGGCCTAGGAACTTCAAACTTTGTATGATGGTTGGTCGTGACAAGCAGATGACCCCTTTTGAATTTTGGGTCAAGGGGTCAAAGGTCAAGGTCACATTGACCTTGTAAGCAAACAACAGTTTCTGATCAATAACTAAAGAACGCTTAGACCTAGCAACTTCAAAACTTGGTAAAGTGATTGGTCATGACCAGGCAGATGACCCCTATTGATTTTGGGTCAAAGGTCAAGGTCACATTGGCCTTGTTGGTAAAAACGGTTTCCAATCAATAACTAAAAGAACGCTTAGGCCTAGAAACTTCAAACTTGGTATGATAATTGGTCATGGCCAGCAGATGACCCCATATTGATTTTGGGGTCAAGGGGTCAAAGATCAAGGTCACATTGACCTTGTAGGTAAAATCGGTTTCCGATCAATAACTAAAGAACGCCTAGGCCTAGGAACTTCAAACTTGGTATGATGATTGGTGATGACCAGTAGATGACCCCTATTGATTTTGGGGTCAAGGGGTCAATCTCATATTGACCCTGTACTTAATGTAGGTTTCTGACCAATAACTCAACAACTCGGGTTGCCTTGGTTGATATTTTTATATTGAACTAAAAATGCTTTTGGTAAACACATTTGAAGGTCTTATGTAATATAACAACTTGGCTGTTATTAATGAGGCCTACATGATTCATAAAATTTATGCATATATTATTTGGTAAGATTTGTAATAACTTAAATTGCTGCACACAACCTATGGGGTCACAATAATTATTACCTTGTGACTAGACATGACCGGAAGATACTAGATAACCCTTATTAATTGTTTGTTCACTGGGTCAGAAGTCATGCATAATAACCTGATCACATGACTAATTGACTGCTGATAGGGGCATACATGTTTTACAAACATATCTTGTTTTTAATGGAAACTGGGAATTAATAATGTAATGAGCATACATGTGTATCTTAGTATATGGATATAATGTGTAATTCTGTATTTAAAGACTTACGGTTATGATGGATGAGACTTGCATTTATATTTATAAATGATAGTACATGTTTTGATTAGTCTACAGGTTATAGGTGTTTATACCCAGTGTTAACTGGCTGAAAATAGTATCTATAATAGAGTTTATACATTATAGTTTTCTTTCTACTAGATTTTGAATTCCATCCATTAGTACCAATGTTGATGTTAGGATTTCATATCTATTTAATAGAAACTGGGAATTATTAATGTTATGTGCATACGTGTATATCTTAGTATATTGATATGATGAAACTTATAATATTTCTGTATTTAAAGAGTTACAGTTATGACATTATTAATAAAGGGATGAGACTTTCATTAAAGTTATAAATGATAATACATGTATTGATTGAAAATGTCCTTAAACTTGGATCAAGCAATATAATTGATAAAGTCTCAAAAAATCATATTCTGAATAGTAATTCTAATTTGTTTCTAACATGTGCATAGTTTGAAAAGGACAGCTTCTGTTATATCTATTTGTAATGGAGGGACACCGGTCTCAACCTCCAGGTCTCCAGAGTCAACCCAACAACAGACGTTTCATAGAGTAGATTGTTAATTGCCCTTGAATAAATTTGTGCACTAAATTTTAAAGTGGGTGATTTGTGCCACATGAAAACCAACAAAGTACAAAAAGTAACCGGGCGCCAGATGAAAACATGAAAATACAATCTACCACAAAGTGGTTCGTTTGTTGCATTTTCATGTTTTCGCCCGGTGCCCCTGGTGCAAAATACAAATCAGCCTTCATAAAATTTCTTATCATAGAAAAAAGGTTGTACAAAAAATATATATTGTACATGTATTAGTACAGTTATGTTCACTTTCCAATTGACCTGATATAAATAATGCCACAACCAATAACTGTCTAATCCTTTTTTAGTAAAAAAAAGTTATACAATATATAAATTGTTCTTTTTTATTAAGACTATGTATGTAAGGTCTTTGTTATCCCCCGCCGAACAAGTTCGGCGGGGGATATAGAAATAGTCTCCGTCCGTCCGTCTGTCCGACCTTCCGTCCTTCCGTCCTTCCGTCCGACATTTTTGTCCGGAGCATATCTCTAAAAGTATTTGAGTTATCAACTTGAAACTTCATCGGTGGATAGACGTCATTGAGGAGGAGTACAGTGCACAAGAATGATAACTCTACCCTGCATAATTTTTGAGTTATTGCCCTTTGTTATTTTTCAAAATTGATTTTTGTCCAGAGCATAACTCCAAAAGCCTATGAGATATCAACATGAAACTTCATAGGTGCATAGATCTCACTCAGGAGGTGTGCAGTGCACAAGAATGATAACTCTACCTTTCATAATTTTTGAGTTATTGCCCTTTGTTTATTTTTTTTTACTTAATTTTTCACCTGAGTGAAGCATAACTCAAAAAGTGTTTGAGATATCAACATGAAATGTCATAGGTGGATAGATCTTATGGAGGAGGAATGTTGTGTGCAAGAATGATAACTCTTCCTTTATAATTTTTGAGTTATTGCCCTTTGTTCTTTTTCATACTATTTTGTCCAGAGTTTATCTCAAAAAGTATTTGAGGTATCAACTTGAAACTTCATAGGTGGATGGATCTCAATTAAGGAGGAGTGCAGTGCACAAGAACGATAACTCTTACCTGCAATAATTTTTGAGTTATTGCCCTTTGTTATTTTTCAAAATTAAAATTTTTGTCCAGAGGCATTACTTCGTAAAAGCCTTTGAGATATCAAAATGAAACTTTATAGGTGCATAGATCTCACTCAGGGGGTGTGCAGTGCACAAGAATGATAACTCTACCTTTCATAATTTTTGAGTTATTGCCCTTTGTTATTTCTTTCATAATTTTTGAGTTATTGCCCTTTGTTATTTTTCATACCTAATTTTTCACCCGAGTGGAGCATAACTCAAAAGTGTTTGAGATGTCTACATGAAATGTCATAGGTGGATAGATTTTATTGAGGAGGAATGCTGTGCACAAGAATGATAACTCTTCCCTGTACATTTTTTGAGTTATTGCCCTTTGTTCTTTTTCATACTTTTTTGTCCAGACTTTATCTCAAAAAGTATTTGAGGTATCAACTTCTTGAAACTTCATAGGTGGATGGATCTCATTAAGGAGGAGTGCAGTGCACAAGAACGATAACTCTACCCTGCATAAATGTTTAGTTATTGCCCTTTTTTATTTTTCAAAATTAATTTTTGTCCAGAGCATAACTCAAAAAGCCTTTGAGATATCATTATGAAATTTCATAGGGGCATAGATCTAATTTAAGAGGTGTGCAGGGCACAAGAATGATAACTCTACCTTTTATAATTTTTGAGTTATTGCCCTTTGTTATTTTTCATACTTAATTTTCAATTCAATTTTTTCTCAAAAGTATTTGAGGTATCAACTTGAAACTTCATAGGTGGATAGATTTTACTGAGGAGGGATGCAGCACACAACAATGATAACCTACCCTGCATTATTTTTCAGTAATTGCCCTTTGTTATATTCAGCCATCAGTATTCACATAGGTTTCAAATCTGTAATCACTATAGCCATCAGTTTTCATTACCAAAAGACCTCCTAAAATGGAATTATTCTGCTCTACTACTTGTACATTCTTCCAATGAGCAAACACATTCGGCGGGGGATGGCCATGTTGACATGGCTCTTGTTCTTATTTGTTTAATTAAGAATTAATCTACTTGTTAATTTAAAAATCCAAAAGTATCTGTCACGGTTTAGAACTGTTCACTATTTAGGGGAGACAATGTGTAAGCGGCCAGATAGCTCAATCGCTATAGCCGCGGTACATTATTCTGTGGGTCACAGGTTCGAGTTAACCTGGAAGTTTTTCTCATCCCGTGACTGCAGATAACCCTGAGTTTAATTCACAATGCTCTGTAAACATCAGAAATTTCAGGACACAAATCAATATAGTGGGAAATATGTTGTGGTTAATAACTGTTTCATTATTAAAGATAAAATGTGTAGCCGTCCTGATAGCTCAGTTGGTTTCATTGAATGCCGCCTTTCCTTGTCGATCTTGTTTATCATATTTTCTGACAGTCATGGGTTCGAGTCATGGTCAGGCAGTTTCAGTCAGGGTTTAGAAATGGTTTTTCAACGGACACATGTTTGATTCATGTAGCAGAGTGTATTCAATTTGAAATGGACAAAGGCAGTATTGCATGATACTTTTAGATCTACATACAGTTGATCACACTATACTGCACATGATCTTCTGACCATTGGTCAATTGCGTTGAATATGATAAACAAGATCAACAAGGAAAGGCGGCGTTCAATGAACGCAACCCCCATACAACCCAGCAACAAGAACCAGTGGCAAGGAGCCCAAGCGGACCCCAAGCAAGTTTATAACACCCGATGTTGACCAAATTGTTGAGAATTGATAACCGTTCAAGTCACCGTTCAAGGGATATTGCACACTTATTCATTTTTTCCTCATGAACAAAATCAATACGAGTCTGCAATTGTCATGTTATTTGGTTGTTAGTAATGCTTCCAAGAAATTACCTTTCTTCTATATATTATTTCCTGTTTCGGCACCTTGTGACCTAAATTGTATTGGTGCGCCGCAAAACTAAACGAAACAAAAATCTTGAAACAAAGTGATCCCCGGGAGCATTTATCACAACAAAATTACATGAAAGTGAGTCAGTACATGACAGATAGTAGGCATTTTGATTTTTGTGTTGCTGAATATAAACGATAAACTATCGATTATTATACAAAAGCGTATACAAATGAATATCTATTCCATTCTTATATACAAATATAATAAAAGTGATAAAAAATATGTTGAACTGCATGTAGCATAGATGTTATTTTCCTCTTTGGATTTACGGCGCAGGAACACAATATAGGTCATATAGCACCAAACAGAAAATATGATTTTGGCTTACCACGAGTGATAAAAACTTACCGCAACACCAAGGGTCGAAACAACCTCATTTGCTATAGCTAAGAGATGCATAGACTCAAGTAATATATCCATTTAATCGCTTCTTATATTACGCAGGGATACACGATGTCAACAATTCGTATACATCAATCCTTAAAGGCAACCCCACAGAGGCAAGGGAGTTACTGACCTCATTTCAGTTTGTTGTGTTGTGCATTTGTATTGTAATAACGCGATTATCTTATCTGTTTTATAGGAGAATAATTCGAAAACTGAAAGAATGAAAAATTAAAATATTCAAAGCTATAACTATTCTGTGTCATTCATAGCATTGTTCTGACAAAAGCTTCAACCTGATATGCTACTATTTTTTGGTATCAATTTTTATCATGCAAGGTTGATATGGGCTTGAAGGGAGACATTTCTGCTCATATTAACCTAGCCTGATCAAATAATATCAAAGGATTTCAGGGCATACAATGTTTTGCCTGAGTGTGTGAAACTATTTAGCAGAAATGTTAACCATATAAGACAAATTACAGAGCGCAGGATTGACCTTTCTCAGGTCAAGGTCACATAGTCATTTTGTATCAACATCAACATTTTGTTTCCGCTCTTTATCCTTTGAATAGGAGGAAAGAAATTTAATTTTTTTTTGCATACATTAAAACGGTGTGCAGAACACAAATTTGAACTTCCTTAAATCAACATTGGGCCGGCCCGGGGATTAATTGATTTATATAGATTGATACAGGAGGTTTTGTGTCCAGTCTGGTTTACCCCAGTGTTCCCCAAAAAACGATTTGACCCTAGTACATCAAATGATTTGAATGTCTATTGGTTTTGCCACTCTGATATCTTGTTTCTGATCTTCTATTGAATGGGCATAGTCCATGACATGGCAAATATCGGATTTAGTTGGGTCATATATATATATATATCTAATTTTCGTTGACTTGAATTTAATTTATTTATCAGGCAGAAGCATTTTCATAAATAGTTAATTATTTTGGGCACCATCAGTACTAACATAAAATACAGTAAGAACATTTTAACTGCTTCCCAAAAACTCAAATACAATTTTGCCAGGATGGTTTGTAAGGTAGCAAAGTGTCCAACTCGAAAATGAAAAACAGTTATTCCCAAAAACAACAGTTGTAAAACATGAGAAACCATTTTTAAATTAGTTTCGCAAGTTTATACATGTAGACTGTTTCATCACAACATTCAACAAAACCAATAACTTCACATTCATGTCTTAGCTAAATATCTTCTTGAATTGTCATTTCATAAGAAAAATCCACCCTCTTATCCGTCTGTATTTAATAACCTTTTATGGCCTCGGACAGCATCCATTTTAAGTTATTTTTGGAAGAAATCAACTTTTTTTTTGTATCTCTGAATTTGTCTTTGAGATGGCAAGAGAAGAAAGCACTTCTTGAAAAGTCTTGATATGTCTGTGGTGATCGAGAATATAGTGGTTTACACAAACGGTTGATCTGTGGATCCCATTTATTATGTTTTTCAGTTGGGCATATTTTCATCTTTTTTTTAATTTTCTCTAATACATGTAGCATGTCTTTGTTGTCTTCTGTTGATAAGGAAATCAAATTTTCATCTTTATATGTTATTGACTCACAAGATCCTTTAGCAATAGGTCAAGCTTGTTAAGTTTTGTCTTTATATTTTAAACCAATACATTATTTTGTAAACCCTGTCCAGAAAGTTTTTTTCTTAATTTTTCACTTTAATGTTGAAAAAATCTCATGCTGAATAGCTCTTCTGTGCTAGTAAATTGACTTTTCAATTTTCTTTCTGGGTCGAAAAAATATAGGCAGTCAATTTCACAGCAAACTACACTTTCTTGCAACCTGCAGAGTAAAAATAGAAATAGTGTTATATCAGACTTTCCAGCAGTAACTTGAAATCAGCTATGAAGTGTATAAATAGGAAACATTAAGTTGATTTTGTCAATATATGATTCAAATATTAAAGATCTGGTATCATATAATGTGATAATCAAGTCATATATTGCTACTTTGGTTCCATACATTGATAAATAGGTTTCATCAATTGTAAAAATGAATTGATATATTGAAAATTCAGTTTCATATCAGGACATCTTGTTCCATATATGGCTACTTTGGTACAATATATTGAAAAATTGGTATCATATAATGTGATAACCAACTTATATATTTCTACTTTGGTTTCATAAATTGATAAATTGGTTTCATATATTGTAAAATGATTTAATATATTAATAATTCGGTTTAATATCAGGACATCAGGTTCCATATATGGCTACATTGATAACATATATTGAAGATGGTATCATATGATGTGATAACAAACTTATATATTTCTACTTTGGTTTCATAAATTGATAAATTGGTTTCACATATTGAAGAATGAATTAATATATTGATAATTCGGTTTCATATAAAGATATCTGATTCCATACATGGCTACTTTGGTACCATATATCGAAGAACTGGAATCAACTTAAAATATATTGCTACCTCGGTTTCATACGCTGACGGTATGGTTCTGTGGATTAATATAATGGATTCTGGTAAAATAAGAAGGTGTTTTACATTCATATATAGTCGAAGTGATCCAAATGGTTACATAAATTGAAAAAGAACAATATCAAACAGCCATGGCTTTCCATAAATTTATTTGTAAAAAGGGAATTATATGCACTTGTAATGTGGAGTATTGAATGGCATAGTCACGCATATGAAGAAATATGCTCAATAAGTAATGCGGTTCCCTATTTTTGAAATGATTTGTATAATTTCATTTATTATTAGTTACTTAAGGCCTATTATGTCTAAGAAATTCTAGTAATATGATTTCTCGTGTAATCTTTTGAAAGTTTTCAAAGAAATACTCATTTGCTATATACATGGACTAATTTTTGTAACAGTATAGCTGTGATGGCAATCATTATAATTAGTGAAAAAGTATTTTGTATGGAAGTCAAATGATATTTTCTTCAAAACAATAACATTGTATTGGACCCCTTATTGAAAAGATATAGAATTAATATCGGACACTTTCTTGTTTCCTTTTGTAAACCATTCATTGATGAAGTATTGGTAAAGATATTTTATGTTTTGGTACTTAAGGTGTGTGTCAAACACTAAACATTGTGATAAGGATTACTAGTAATTGTGTAAACTTAAATACAAATGCTTGATGGATAATTTCTTTCAAAATTGGAGGTTCGGGGGCTTCAATGACATAGTTGAAAATGTTGTTGACACAAAGTTCTTGAGCCTAATTCCCTGTGATTTTCGAATCCGGCCGGGGCCTTTTATGTGGAAAAGCTATATAACTAGCTTAAAGAAGGGGCACCTCACTTCTTCCCCAACAAAAAATTGAAAAGAAAATGTGGTTCCTATAATAATATTATTGTAATACGATATTATAAGGATCTTACAGCGGCTGCTGTTTACACTGGTGGTAGAAAAACGTGTCTTAGAAAAAAGAATGTGGTTCATATATAGTATTGTAGTGCAATATTATAACGATCTTACAACGGGTAACTGTTTACAGTGGTAACGAGGCTAGAGCTTCCGCTAAACAGTTGTCCAAAAGCTAGATGTTCCTGTCTGTTTCGACAGCCGGTGTTTTATTGTTTTCTTAACTATATTTCGAAGTAACAAAACCTTTTTTTTCATTTAGCACTTTTTTCTTATAATAGTGTGCGAATTTACATCTTCATTCATAACGTAACAATGCCGTCCTAAGAACGCAATAAATTCTTAAAAGGCGCATGAGAATGATGTCATTTAAAACACCCGACATGTCTAACATGGGTGTGTAAGACACGTTTTTCTAACAACGATGTAAACAGTTGCTAATCCTACCTTATATGCAAGAACACTTACTCACATGAACTGTGCAATAAGTACAATGCAAATTATAGACAAAATCATTGACGAGTAACAAATAATGAGAGCTTAAACACAAGGTGTGCACTATTGAAGCTTTCCTTATTATGATTATAAAGCTTTTTTGAACTTAGTTGCGTCATATATGAATTGACCTTTCAACTGTTTTCAATTTGAGGCAAATTGGCTGACATACTGTCAAATAGCTACCTTGAAATAATACATACTCAAAGACAATGTGAACACATGGTGTTGTTATGGAGCACATGTCCACATATGAAGCAATAAATGAAATTTTATAGAGTGTTTTTACTTTGTTTCAGATCCTATGAGTTCAGCTCCAACCTAATAATTGCACATTAATTGATATGTAAATTTTCAACTTTCAGATATTCATTTTTTGACAGATGATGAAGAACATGTCCACATATTGACCTCTTTGTTTATTTTGACAGATGCATGGTCCTTTACTCTGTTGCCAATCCTCACATATATATAATATTATAATTCAAACATCGTTATGTGAAATCATTCGGGATTTTAGGTAGGTGTACAAAGTTTCATTAGAACATATTCTCATCTACCCTTTCAATTGTGTTCAGGTGGAGACAGTGTTTTAAGTCTATTCTAATGAACAAAATAATTGAATTTAAACTTTATTTATAATGCTTTACAATTTATTACCATGTAACTATATGATATGTGGTATCTACTCCCACGTTTAATTACGGCAAATAAAAGTAAACAGCAGTTATCATTTCCGGTATTGGATAGTTGGTAAGAACGAAGTTCAACAAAAAAATAGTAATTAAGCAAACCGAAAGTGGGATAACTCGTATCGAACTTTGCGGCAAATGGCGGATTTTACTTATTATAATTTCTTGATCGGACCAAGGACTTCTGTTTTCCAGTACCGCCCATGAACATCCACAATCAAACCGAGCCTGAAACATTTTCATTTTTCAATGTTGGGCTTTCTTAAGAGATTTTGTATTTCTCTATTTTACAATATCTTAGTTATTTGGCATGTATAATTACATAGAAGAACCCTGCAATTATTAAACAAAATAAAACTGATTTTAAAAAATGGTTGTGCTCAGTGGGTTGGTAGGGGAATGGGTAGGTCTCACACAGTTTTCATGTACTCAGATTTATTTACTATACATGTTTTAAAAGTCTTTTCCTCAGAAGTAAAACATGCATAGCATACATTTTTAGCATGTATCATCACTTTGTAAAAGTAGAATTATCAGTTATCAGAAAATTATTTGTAAGCCTAGCATTTTGATTTTTGCTTCTGCTTTCGAATTTCTTGTATGGCATTATTTTTATGTTTGTTATTTTTTTGTTTTGTTTTGAAAACCAAAATTATTGTTGTTTTCAGGCAGTATATATACTCTGTGACAAATGTAAAATCACCACCTTGTTCTTCAAAAAATTCGCTTTTTAAGGGCATGATTGGTAAAACTTTTGGGGCTTTGTTCTCCACAGCTTTCTATATAATGGTCACTAAGTATTCATGTGACAAGAAGATAGCGTTTTGGCATGTTATAATTGAAATAAAACATGTTGAGGATTACTTTAAATGTTATTCACTTACAACAAATTTGCATTCGGGTGTATTTTGCCACGCCTATGCAGTGCTCTTTAGATATGTGTTTCTCTCACAAAAGAAGCCAAGCCCTACACAAAAGCTTTTAAAATGTAAATAAATTACAAGGTATATTTTAACGCATGATAAGAAATCCGATCAAACAAAATTCAATAATAAAATTTTCTTATCAAAAACTTAGAGGGTAAATTTTTACAATATATTTTTTATATATCTGAATTTTCTTTTATTTTAGTCCGTTAAAATTCCATATAAATTGGCACTGGTTTAAGTTGCTGGACAGATTTGTCATTCTTCACAATGTGAGAATGGTTGGCTATTTAATGTTACTATCTGCATTTGTAAGTTAATGTCTGAAATAAAAAAAACGAAAACGTAAATTATTATTATTTTTAATTATTTAAATGATTTTTATATTCAATTATGCAATGGTGGTTGCCATTTAGACAAAATATACAAAGAAGGGGTGTGGCAAAATTAGAAAATAAAGATATATGGATGTTAAAGTTAATGTTTGAACATTCGTGTATTGTCATACTATTGAGAAAAGAATAAAAGTAGTGCAAACAGTGCCAATTTGGATCTGTTGCTCGCAATTTAAATTGTTGTAAAAGCAATACATCATACGGCGCTTTTACATTTGTAATGATGTTGTAATAAGGTTAACAAATCGAACTCTTTAAAACCTTATGATTAAAAACTAAGACATTTGCAAATTATTCACTGCTGAAGCCCGGATACAAATAACTTCACAAAATGAAAACTAATTATCATTTTCTGTAACAAAAAAACAACTTCTTTTCTGTGAATAAATGACATTGTCTTGCATATTTTATAATGAAGGAATTCTGATTAGTACTGTATCGTTTTTGTCTTTCGTTCTATCTGCCTGCCTCTTTTATAACTCTTCCCTAATTAAGCTGTCGGTATTGAAGAAAAGTAATTGTTTGACTAGAAGCCTTTGAGTTAACTAAATCAATGATATGGCCTTTGGCTTAGTGTTGTTAATGTTCCATTCCCGTCAAATAAATTCTTGATGACAATTATGTTTCCAATAAATGATGGTTAATTGCTCAATTAACTTAAAAGGGTAGTGTTTTCTTTCTAATCTTTTATTGTTCCTTAAAGCGAGTTAAATTATCGCACATATAAAACTTCAATTTAGTTATATAGATTTACGTGAAATTGCGTCGGTTACAAACAGCTTAAGAAGAACGTGAGCATTTATACATCGTCATTACGTATGATATAGTAACAAGCACCGCACATTGAAATTGTCATCACGCTTGCAAAATTAATATGAAAAATCATTATCGTAGCAGAAATAAATACATTAGTGTATTGATGTAACAACACGATCGTCTAAAGAGAAACAGACGATTTATTGAATTCATAACTGAAGAAATGTGATAGCGAATACCGATCGAAGACGTTTATCTTTTAAGTGTCGTTATATAAACATTTTGTAGTCTGGCGTTTTTTTACCTTAACACTGTAAAAGACATTTATTTTACAACACTCTAGATGACATTAGAATTTATACCAAACAAGATATGACTGAAACCACTCTGTCGCCATAGCACGATTATAATACGTGTTTTTCAATACACAGTACTAATGCTATTTACAAATGTCGTTAAAGCTGATATGACTGAATGAATGGAACAAAAAAAAACTTTTGCATTACACTATTTTGCAAGTGCATACGTTTATATCATCATATTTTGACACAAAGCTTTATTATATGTATCAAATAACACTGGTCCTTAATGTATAGAAGTAAAGGTTAGAGATGGGCTCTTGCAAGCAATGAAAACAATATATTTAAACTACAGGAAAATTGCAAATTCGGTTTGATTTAGTGTGTTCATGAGGGATAATAGAAAACGCGACGTCGTCATGCCCTAGCACCATCTTAAAAGATATAAGTCCGGAAAAAGTTATGATACAGGAACAAACTATTTTAAATACATTCAAAGTGAATTGCTGAATGAATATTTTCCGAAAATCAATCATCATCATGGTTATTATTATCATTATTATTATTATTATTATTATTATTTGTGGGCTAAACTAGAACTTAAATTAAATCATAACTCTTTAGACTTTTAAAGCCCTGTTGCATGTAATTATGTAAAATTATCATTGTTTTATGTTACGTACACTTGACATTACTATCAGGTGTGTATTACATGTTTGATTTAAGCAACAAATTATTCAGGTGGATATTGGACATTGCTTAGATAGATTTTTCTAATGACGAACACACACTAGTATATCATCTTTAAGGAATATTTATTTTCTTGAACAATTATTCCAATAACATAATTTTATAGGGAATTAAACACGCTTATCCGTTCGTAAATGATGTTATACTGTATTTAACTGAAATTATTATTGTTTCTTTAATGTTGTCGTACGAAATATATTGTTGATCTATTGTGTCTGTCTGCTTTTGTTATTTTGTCTGTGAGTAGCCTGCCTGAGTTCATGTAAACTTAAGAAACATTTGCTTCTGATAAAACAATAGAAGTAACAACTGCATAATTTGAATTCTACAATAAATCACATGTTAAAAAGTATACCTCTTCATTGTGTTAATTACTTATGTTCACATCTTATAATAAACGCACCTTTGATTAATGCAGCTAAAATGGTCGAAATAATTACACATTAAGAACTCTGTCTGTAAAAAGTTTAATTACGGATATGAAAGAAAATTGGATATTTAGCATTTCACATAATTAATAAAGTTTATTTCGAATAGTTTGATTATTTATTTTGGAAACTTTTCAAAGTGGTATCAGTGTTGATATTTCGCTTTAATTATACTTTGTGTTTTGAAATTCTCATGTGCAGTCTTTTGAAAGAAATAAAAACAATAATAAAGAATAAATCAACAACTGTCATTTCTTTCAGCAGAAAATTAATCACTGACCTGTATTGACTCTCCTTCTTCTCAAAGGCGCTTTTGATGACATTTACGTAGTTCTTATAGTTACACACCGTTAAGTAAAATAATTGCTAATATCTTGCTCATGAACAGTTATATTAGAAATGAGTCAACCCTAGTTCATTCGTGTCCTTTTATTTATTTTAATGTGTTTATAAAGCTTTAACTGTAATGCCTGTATTTTACATGTTTTTATTTGAATTAAGGCAATAAATTGTTGGGAAAAAAGATGTTTGTATATTTCCTTTTGTGCGTTATGGTTACAAGACTATTTACAGATAGCAACATATACAAAAACATATTATGTTTAAACTTACAATTCTTTCGATGATAGACCATAAGATAATGGAAACCCTATTAACCATTAATATGCAGTTAATTAAATTATAATTTTATAAATTAATTATAAAACCTTTAATAAATATAATAGATGTTAAACTAGATAAGCGTTTTAAAGCGGGATTTTCACTTGATATTTCAACTTATCGTAATATAATTAGTAAGTTAAAAAGTTACTTAAGCAACCGAATCATAAAGTTTTTAAGTTTCTTATGTATATATCAAAATGTTATGTTATGTTAATATCCATTCCCTGAAATGTACATATGATGTTAAAAATACACTTAAATATTTATGAACTTATGTTGAATTATGCCCTAAAATATTTATAACGGGAAACTGACAGATACGGTTAGTTCAAGTTCATGGAATGTAATGAAGGATGCAACATCGCGCATGTGCTATTATACGGGATAAGTGGTATAAATACTTCTTTACAAAAATACTTGAATCATTTACTGTAACATATGATGAGGATGAGAAGAAATAAACAAACACATACAATAACACCGCAATACTTAACATCTACTGTTGCGAGTAATAAGAAAATCGTGAAAGTGTGATTCCTTTAGACCAATCAAAACATAAATAAATATGTTGAAATTAAAGACAGATTTTTTTGCGTCTAATTATTCTCACTTTACTGTGAAACATCATTAACACTCCCTGTCATATTCGTGTTGTTTCTTAATTTTGAGAGCTATAAGGAATAATCATGTCTGTTTGTAGGTCGAACTTCCAATTACTAATGATACACGTTATGATGAACGTTATTAAAGATATTTGAACAGGTTCATTTATACACAGAAGAAAATATTTATTGTATCTGAAAACTTTTTCTGTAAGAATGTAGCGTTTCTATCTTTGAATTACATTAAAAGTAAACATCTGACATTTTAACGCTGAGTTGTGTTTCATCGATTTAACTTACATTTCTTTGTAACATTTTACTGTTATTTTATGTGAGTAATTAAAATTAACATGTGTTTTATTGGCCTTACCAACTGTATATGCATTAAATATTAATGATTTGATGTCTCAATAATTCCAGGTTAAAAAAACAATAAACGAGTTTTATCGCTTATAACTAGCAGTAACATCAGCATTTCAATCAAAAGAAACATTGATGTTCTCTTGTTCTGGCATGCGGATGTTATAGAAAAGACTCCCAAGGCCAGGCAAGTATTTTAAGATGGGCATTAATGTGAATAATTAAGAGTGGTTTGGTACTGCTTTGCTTGATTGAATGTATATGTAAGTCCACAGGCAAACAACTTGCCCCTCTGTGAGTCCAGATCCCGACATGGACTGTTCTTACATTCTTACCTGTGATGAAGTTATTCGCCCGGCTTTGTTGCTGGGTCATATGGGGGTTGCGTTCATTGAACGCCGCCTTTCCTTGTTAATCTTGTTTATCATATTTCGAAAAAGTCGGTGGTTCTTCTCGGGTGTCTGTTCTT